>NW_019394244.1:698488-948106 GCF_000612105.2 Orussus abietinus
CCCATAATTATGAAAGTGGTCTAAGTCAAAATTAAAAAAAAAAATGAGTTTATCATTTATTTCACGCCATATTATTTCAAACGAAATTAATTCAATGTAATTTCGAAGCAAAAAATATATGACTTAGACCACTTTCATAATTATCTTTCATATCATTAATCTATCGATTAATTTATTAAGTACAATTACGCCGATCGGGAGTGGCGGGGCATTCCGGAATTTCCTGATATTACGAGATGCGTTTCCTTATCAACCCGGAAGTCGGAAACCCATGAGATATATCTCGCTTTCGCTAAATTCCCAGCTACCCGATTGAACCGCTTCACCGTAGGCGACGATTCGACGTGCGTTAATCATGCGGAAACGCATTAATCGCGAGCCGGCCGCGGGATTTCGCGATTTCGAGCCGTAACTGCGGAACGCACAATGGACGGATACGTATCGCATCCCGCCGCGGATTAAACGCGTGCGGCGCCCACTCGCACCGCTGGCCGTTTAACACCGATTGCTGCACCGATGCACCGATGCACCGCGCAAGTGCACTCGGAAATTACGGCAGCACGGGAGCTGCAAAGGAGCGGGAGCGACGAGACGAAAGTGCATCTTGGATTTTAATTATTCAATAATTAGATCGAGTCGGTACTGCGAGTACTTCGCATTGATTAGACTTGATAAGAGGAGATATTAAATTTCGACCGGAAGGTGCATTACTCGTAAATTAAAATAATCCCAAGAAATCCTATCCTTTTTAAACCGATGCAGTTTCATTATCTCAACTCTGAGATGAATAAAAAAAAAAGAAAAGAAAATTGCATGCGGAATTTCCGCCGGTCAAGATCGACCGGGGAAATATCTCGCGAATGGCGAAACAAATGCAACCTGCAGTTTCCCACGGAAAGTGGGCATTTTAATCGCAAACTGGAATAACGGAATGCCCTGCGTAATAATTCATACCCTGCCGAATTGCATCCCTCATTTATCCTCCCGAGTGGGGGATTTCGCGAGTCTACATCGGCGATCGGATGCCAGAGGGAATCAGATCAAGTGAAAACCGGGAAAATGCTCACGGGCATCATCGATCAGCCACACCGTCGCCGTAAATAATTCCGGGCCACTTTTCCGATACGCAATCGTTTACGATCCGAGAGAGAGAAAGAGTAACGAGTAACGAGAGAGCCATCGAACCGTCGTTAACCTTTCCCTGCAAGTTGCGCGGGAATTAAAACCCCGGAGAGCGATCGGGTATTGAATTATCGATCTGTAAACGAAGACGCGTCAATTGGAAATTGTGAAAAAAAAAAAAAGAAATAAAAAATACACACATTTTACAAGACAACGTACCAAGGGAGATATATCTTAATTTCCCTGCAAGTTGCGCGGGAATTAAAACCCCGGAGATCGATCGGGTATTGAATTATCGATCTGTAAACGAAGCCGCGTCAATTGGAAATTATGGGAAAAAAAAGAAATAAAAAATATACACATTTTACAAGACAACGTACCAAGGGAGATATATCTTAATTTTCCTACAAGTTACGCGGGAATTAAAACCCCGGAGAGCGATCGGGTATTGAATTATCGATCTGTAAACGAAGACGCGTCGATTGGAAATTGTGGAAAAAAAAAAAGAAATAAAAAAAATGCATTTTACAAGACAGGATTTCGACAAAACACCAAGGGAGATATATCTTAATTTTCCTGCAAATTGCGAGCGATCGGGTATTGAATTATCGATCTGTAAACAAAGACGCGTCAATTGGAAATTGTGAAAAAAAAAGAAATAAAAAATATACACATTTTACAAGACGGGATTTCGACAACGCACAAAGGTAGATATCTTAATACCGGTAATTTGTCATCGATTTACAGGGCAAAGAGGGGTCGAGAGAAAATCCAGGAAAATATTTATCCATCCCGGGTCGTCCTCAAAGGCATCTAAAGCCACGGCAATCTCCCCGTTGTTCGAGCACGTCAACCGAGCGGTGACTTAATCGAGTAACGCCGTCGGAGCAGCACGAAACTAGACCGATCCGGGAAAGCCCGGCTGACAGTGTTAATTTCAGATGATAGATACGCTGTACAATGCAAATGAGCCTCACGCGATACCGCGAGGTGCATGCAAGGCCCCTTACACGAGGCCATGTCCCTATCAGACACACCTCGAGGCCCGTCCTGGTAGTCCCCCAGATATGGGATTTAAAGTCCCTAGAAATGGTTCCTCCTCACCGGCGCATGAAATTCTAATTATTTTCTATTTTATTTTTTTTCCCAATTATAATATTCAATAAAATGTTTCCCTGGCTCGAATTTTCTTTTTTTTTTTAAGTGCAAAAGGTAATTGCTCGGCGAGTAACTAGACGTCCCTAGAAATGGTTCCTCCTCACCGGCGCATGATCCCGAAATTCAAACCGAGCAACGTCTCCGGATAAAAATTCTAATTATTTTTATTTTATTTTTTTTCCCAATTATAATATTCAATGCAATGTTTCCCTGGCTCGAATTTTTTTTTTTTTTAAGTGCAAAAGGTAATTGCTCGGCGAGTAACTAGACGCGCACGAAGGGGAAGGTGGAATTAATTATTTATATGAAATTCGGCCGAAGGGGAATTCTCCCATTCGAGCCGATCCTCGGCGATAGGCGTGATACTCGCGTGATTGCGTGCCGTGCCTCGCCATCTACGTATCCGAGATGTACGATATACGTAATCTAAGCATTCGAT
The DNA here is from genome assembly GCF_000612105.2 of Orussus abietinus. Taxonomy (NCBI): domain Eukaryota; kingdom Metazoa; phylum Arthropoda; class Insecta; order Hymenoptera; family Orussidae; genus Orussus; species Orussus abietinus. Next base: position 701,208 of record NW_019394244.1, read on the forward strand.
GTAGATGCAAGCCATGTATATAGGGCCGCACCTTCCAACCGGGAATGTTCTAATCTCACGTGGAGAAAACTCACTTAGCATCGGTGAATGTCACCTCGATAATCGCGATGATTTAATTTTTACATAATTTTTTTACTCATTACGGGCAATCGAGCCCGACGTTTCGTATACCGTGTCCTAATGGGACACCTAGGAGACGCCGGGCTAATTACCATGCACCGAGGTGATCATTAAAGGCCCATTGACGAGGTGAGGAGGAAACACGCGGACGCGGAGAAAGAGCCGGAGAAAGTAAAGGGAGGCGGCTAGAACCTTTCAAAGCCGTGAGACACGCACGTGGAGGCGCGATTCCCGGTTATCACGGATCGTCGCGTGAAACTCTTAATTAAAAGGCGAAAAGTCCATTTGCACGCATTGTCTCGACGCCGTCAATGGTCCGTACCCTCCGCTCGCTCCGAGGGTCGCAAAGTCGCCAAAAATGGGAAAACGGAACAGGAAGAGGTCCTAGGAGTCACGACGCGCATCCCCGGAGACCCCCGTCGAGTTCGACGTCGCCGAGGTGAGAGAAATCGAAAAGTCCCGTACAATCGGCGAGAAGTGGAGGCGCGAAAGAGGAAGACGACGCGAGGCGTCTCGACGCCTCCGGAGATAGGCGGGGGAAACTTTTGATTTCGTCACCGAGCGTACCCCCGGGATTAACTCTGGTAAAAGTGCAATTTGTATTCCCGCCAGGGGCTCCGCACTCGAGATTTTCCAAGGGCGAGGGGCTGCGGAGACTCCGCGAGATCGTCGCGCGATTCCCCGCCGCGGAATTACGACTACGGGGGAGAATCCGAGGGATGTCGGCCGGTCACGCGCCGCCGGGGGGTGGATTTGCATTCAATGAACACCCCGACAGGGTAGGGAGTTTCCCGGTGCGGTGTAGGTGCCGCGGAAAACAAAAAAAAAGTCCGATGCCCGGGAATTCCAGAATCACTAGGATATTCCCCCGTACTGGCGGATCAATTGTTCCGCGGCGTAAAAGTGACCGCGAGTACAGTGATCGTTCTCGTTAAGGGATAATTACGAGGGCGGTGCATCGGTCAGGATTGCAGCCCGAGCCGAACGGAAATTGGCGTCGCAAGTGGCGAGAGTCGGCAGGAACATTCGAGATGAGGGTTTTAATCGATTTAACGAATCCCTCTGTCTCCGATGTAGATTGTCCCGGGTGAAGCCCGTTTGTAGCGCGCACCGCGTTTAATCAGGAACGGCCGTGACTCCAGGGAGAATAAATATGTGTGGCGCGGTGTACCTATATTCCCCGGCCAGTTTCTACCTTGATTCGCTCCCATGGTTCGGCCTCGGGAACTTGGTCCGACACGAGCTCGAGTTGCCTTTTTTTCCCAGCTACCTCCGCAGTTCCGCTCGTAAACTATCTAAAAGCAACGCAACTCTCCTCAGAAAAAATGTTAAAACGTAGAAAGTTGAGAGATAGAGAGAGAGGGAGGAAAAAAGGGAATTAAAAAAAAATAAAATCCGGAGAAGAGCAGCCTCGACCATAGACGAATAGGGAATGGAATACCTGGCTTCAGTATTTTAAACTCCTCCCGTTAATCAGGGGACTCGCTTGTCCGGAAGAATTTGTCCCGGGGTAGTTTCGGATAATCGGCGCCTCGCAGTAATTAATTTCCACTCCGCTAATGTACTCCCCCCTCGCAGTTGGACGAACTTCCCTAAAACGGCTCCCGGACAACTTTTAGTAATGTACCATTGCGCCGTGTATGCGGACTATCTAACGCGCACCGCAAGCCCGAAACTTTAGCAGTTAGCGGTCCCCGCCGGTCGATACGGAATGTCCGAATTCTTCTCGCAGCCGATCCTCGGGGAGGCGAGGCCAGGAGGAAAATGTCTCTGCCCCCGAGTCGAGTTACCCTTTCCGCGCGGCTGAATTAATTACCGGGTAGCGCCCGGAGCCGCGGGAAAGTGTGATTACAAGCGGACTGCCAGATACTTACACGCCGTGCTATTACCATCGCACGGCAACCGCGCGTCCCTCCGAAGACAGGGCTCCCAGCCCGACCCGCCCGCTCGACGTCCCAGAGCGGAGTGACGGGGGAGCCGCGGAGCCCCGCGCTTATATAGGCCCGGCGCGGACCAGCGCTAGCCCATCCAAGATGGCGGCGGGAGGGAAATCCTTCTCGCCCCGATAATGGCGGGCACAGACGGCGAAGAAAAGCGAATTACCGCGACTAGGTGGTGAGGAAACATTAAAATCGCCCTTCCTCCCATTATCAGAGACGCATTAGGGTCACGGCGTCCCTCGTTAACCGTTAATTTCATCGCCCCTCGATTTATCCCCCCCTAATTGGATTAATCACCGGTGGGAGATTCACGACTAGGATATGTACGCGTCCACCGAAAACCGGCCGATAAAACCGCCCCGCGGATAAAACCGGGATATCGATGATTCCCCCCCTCACCTCCCCTCTCTCTAAAACTCACCATAACGATAAGCGCTCCGATCGATTCCGCACGAATGTGACGGCGACACGCTACGCGGTTAATCAACGGCGGCGTTTAACGCAAGTGCATTTCCGGACGAGATATTCGGGAATAAACGCGCGACGAGTGGCCGGATGAAAAGTTTACGAGGCTTAAACCGCGGAAACGGGGGTAATATATTCATGAAAGGCGTATGCCGTCGCTTTATCATACGTAATCTAATTCCCTCGAACGATATTCCCCCCGAGGATTTTCCCTCCCCCCGTTTCCGACGCACCTGAATAAAATCCCCATTAGTAGCCGCGGTGCGGAATTCTTCGCCCCCGAATTTCCGCCAAGACATAGGACGTGCGTTTACACGCCGCAATATATATCCAGGCTGTCCGAGGGTTGTAAAAAATGACGGGCTGCGGCACAGTGCAGGTGGTATAAATAATACTACCCGGAGACAGCTGCAGTGCAGGATGCACCTGCACTTCTCGGGTGCGCTTTACCGAGGGGCGACCTGCGTAATTATTCTATGACTCCTTCAGAGCCTAAATTGGCCGGTTTGGATATCATTCTCAAATTGTTCAAATTTTTTTCCACCCCTGCGTTAAATTTATTCCCACGTCCTATGTCGCTCTACGCGGCCGGCCGCAAATTAATCGCACTTGAACCGCGCGTTTTGGGAATTTTCGAACGCGACGCGTCACGCGAGTGTCCTCGAATTCGGGTTTAATCGGATGTGCGGGGGAAAAAAAAAAAGAAATTATTGAAATCGGGAATTTGTTCGACCCATTTCGATGGAGCTCGCTTGAAAAAAAAAGAATGGAAAAATAAATCTGGATGAATAAATAGAGATTACCTGAAAATGGAGGTGCAAAAATGCGGAAATCGAGACGACGCCTTTTGCGAGAAATTCGAATGAATGGGAAATATGAATACGGAATAATTGTAGGAGAAACATTGCGATGCGGAATGATCAAAATGACGGATTTTCCTGAAATGGCGACAGGGGGGATCAAAAGCGCAGATCGAGTCCGGCAAAACCGCACGTTTATGGGCCGGGCCGCAGCTGCGGCTCGGAAGGGCTCGGGCTCGTAATTCCCGCGGATCATCCGCGGAGATTCCGCGTCGTGAATGCGCGCACACGCGGCGGGTTGCGTGCCCGGTTTTTAAAACCGCAGTCATTGATCTCGACGACGAATCGACGTCGCCTAATGAAGAGACGAGAGAGAGAGAGAAAGAGAGTGCGCGGTAATTACGCTCGTTAGTGCCGCACATTGGGAGAAAACCGCAGCGGCCTTTCCGCTGAAAGGCGATCATTCTTACAATTAGAGCCCGAGGGACGGATTCAACCCAGCGTGGAGAATTAATTGGAATTAATATCTTCCTTGGGCATCATCAAAAAGGGGACGAGCAAACACCATGGCGAGTTATCTACCCCTTCGCAGGAGCCACACAGAAGATGTGGAAAAAGGGACACATTTATTCAAGCGAAAGGAAGGGTCCAGCGAATATGCAAATGCGCGCCCTTCGTGCGTAACGAATCGATGAAAAAATAAATTAAACCATGACAAAAATAAAAAATCCAGCGCTGCACCTGCTATCGCTGCAGCTCTATGGGGAAGGTCCTTCCCTTCAAAATTGAGCTCTAGGACGAGGGGCTGCGTTTTTTTTTTTTTTTTTAAGGAGACATGCGTTTTTAGACGTTTCCTCACGCATAAGAGTCCCGGATATATTTCCGAGTTCTCATTAAAAAATAAAAATGGCACCCAGGATTCAAAGATTCGTACCGATCAGCTGATCCGGCTGGTCCAGCGCAGCGTCTCTTCCGCACCCTCTGTTCTCGGTATTGCGGCCAATCCTGGCTCATTAAACGGACGGTATTAGCTCATTAAGCAATAACCCTCCTAGTCGGCTAATTGGCGACGCAGGTTTCCCCTCCTCCTCCGCATCCTCTCGCTCTTCCGGTCGCGATGAGCCTCCTCTCTGCAGCGGACCACCCGCGCAATTCCCGAACCCGCAAACGGGTTTCTCGTTAGCTTTTTTATTCCCCGCGATCTGCTCCCGATTCCCCCATAGGGACATATGGCGGGCACCGCCACCCCATGCAAATCGCGGGCGAAAGGGTCGAAGGAAGGGCTTATCTAGCTGGACCTCGTTAATCCTTTGTTCTCCGAGCCGGTTACACGGGATTCGGTTACGACGGTGTCCCATAACCCACCCACCATGGGCCGAAAACCCGAACCGCCCCTTGCGAAGCCGGCCGTCACCCTGAGGACCGCCAACGACTGGGAAACCCTCCCTTGGTTCCTCTCCCTTCCCCTTTTTTTCTCCCTCCCACCCTTCCAAACTCAACGAAACCTCAAACAATGGTTTACAAAGTCTCCTGTGAATTATTATGGGGAGAAAAAAAAAAAACATATTCCCGCAACGCGGCGCAAGAGCGTCCTCCAAGCTGGCGGCGCGTCCACCTTCGAGACCCCCTAGGTGGGATTAACAAATCATCGGACGGGGGGAATTTCAGGCTACAAGATCGAGGTCCGTATAAGCCGGAGAGTTTAAACGTATCGCGACGGATTTCCCGGCGGAAACTTGCGGGAGGGTTGACGGAGGGTGGGACTCGCGTTTACGTCGTTACGACGTCGACGGTGCCCGATTAAATTGACTCCTGGGAAATGGCGAGCACTCGAACGGTGGCTCAAGTCGCGCAGGGGGTAACTTCGATCAGATCTGGACCCAATTTCCAGGGGAAGCCGGAATATTCGCCGCAGGGGCGATCCGCCCCCGATGACGCGGTGCATCGATGCACCCTGACCCTATCAGTCGAAATGAATAAATCCACGACCGTCGCGGTATCATCGCGCCATAATCGGTTTAATTTCATGGAGAGGTCCCAAGATTGGGGTTTCCATGGGTTAGCCTTTTCCTTTTTTACAGGCTACGAGGGTGCATCCCTTTCGGGGGTCCCTCCTTACGGTTAAACCAGGTCGTAACTGCGGCAGGTTCGATTCTCGCATGCCAGCTGACCATTGGGCTGCGGAGCGTGCACGAGGCCGCGTCGGAGTTCCGCGGTATCGTATTCCTTCCTCGACACGAATTGCGCAGCAAAATCACCACTCGAAATTGGAATTATCCTAGAATTACCGTCCTGGCCGGCCGATCCGAGGCAAGCGTGTATTGATATACGGGGAGAAGCAACAGAGCTCGCTAACGGCCTCGCGACACGCACGTGGTCGGTGCTCCTCCGGAACGAGGAACTGGAACTCCTGGTTCCTCCGAGTCGGAAATTTATATAATTAAGGAACCTTATGAAAATTAAAATTGAAGAAGAAAAAAAACAAAAATCAATCAGCCGCGTATAATCGAAGTATGGCCGAGCATAGTGACACCCACGTGGTCGTGACACGCACGTGGTCGGTGCTCCTCCGGAACGAGGAACTGGAACTCCTGGTTCCTCCGAGTCGGGAATTTATATAATTAAGGAACCTTATGAAAATTAAAATAGAAGAAAAAAATGCATTACTTTTCATTCGGCCGCGTATAATCGAAGTATGGCCGAGATATCGAATTAAGTCCTGGAAGGATTAATCGACCCGGAATCGATTTTTTCATTTTATTCGGGCACGCTTCGACGTATAATCGAAAGTACCCGTTATTGTCGGTTCGGGTCAGGTTTACCCGATCGGATTTGGATTTGCTCGATCAGTTTCGGGTTTACTCGATCGCTCGGGTCGGATTCCAGTATCCGATAAGATCGAGTTACTCGATAATGTCGGATAATCCGATAAGTTTACAACCCGATATTATCGTGTTACTCGATATCGTTGGATATACGCGAAATTGCCGGGTACGCCGATAGTATCGGATAATGCGCGGTTATCGTTATGTGCGCGCGGTAAATAAAACTTCTCATTCGGTACCCGATATATCGCGATATATATCCTGGGTTATACCCTACTAGAGTATACGCCGAAATATATCCCGCGGAGTATCATTGAATTATAGGACATTAAATCGAGTTACTCGACCCCGACATGTCCATAAGAGCAATTAATCATGAATAAATTCAGGCGTATACGTCGATTATCAACACTTGCTGTACGATTGTTTTTATAATATATTTTCGACAAAACTATAAGAGCAATAAATTTTATTAAATTGTGCCAAAGTGGCAATGCCAGCTTTATGTACATCTCCCCGACCTGGACCCTCCAATTAAATATATTAAATTCGATATATCGCGGTTAAAAAATATCTCCGGAGTTTCCTATCATCCAGAGAGGGTGATATTCACCCCCACGTGGAGGGCAGTCGTACCCATAAAATATATTAAATTCGATATATCGCGGTTAAGAAATATCTCCGGAGTTTCCTATCATCCAGAGGGTGATATTCACCCCCACGTGGAGGGCAGTCGAAAGTTCGACCATATCGAGGGTGTTAGGAGATCCTTTCGAGGCAGGACTCGCACCTCCCTTTCCTCAAGCCGGGGATAAAATCAAGGTGCGATTACCCGATGGCCGTGCGCGATATCTCGATCCGGAGACCGAGAGGAGAGAAGATATCTCCCCGGAGCACCATGGCGATAGTCGTTCCCAGGGTGGTCCAGGCCGAATATGGGGGGGGGCAGTAATTGTAAATAGTGGCACGACCACGCCGTGACTTTCGCGGTAAGTGCTCTCGCCACGGCGGGGAATAAAATGAAGACTTTAGCCCTGCCGATCGAAATGCAGATAGGCGGTAAAAAAACCTCCCCTCCCCCCCCCCCGTATTATATCGCGTCGCATTATATTAAATCACATTATCTCGAGGGACGTCGGGCGCATTCAATCGCGTTATAATTGAGGTAAGGACGCTCCATTAATTATTCTTTTAAGTCGGCTTTGTTGCCTGGCTCGATGCCCGAAGACGGCGCAATTAATTATAAACCGGCGTAATGGCGGATTTTCCTTAAAGCCCCTGACTGCGGCGAGGAGGCTTTTCGCGAGAGATCTCGAAAGAAAAAGAAAAATAAGAAAAATAACCCACCCGGATTTTTAATAACACTCGATGGAATTTTCTTTCACGTGGAATTTCTATCGGGAATTCCTCGAGAATCAGAAAAATTGAGCCATCGGGGTCGATATGATTCCCCCCACCCCCAAACGATTAATACTTCCGGCGTAACTTGCAAACCTACCTCCGGTATCGATTTCTTTCCCGAGCACCTCCGCACGCGGTTATATTGCAGATGCACCGGCGGAGTGCATCTCTATAAATGCAATACACCGAACAGTGGGTGCATTCGAGATCCCAATTATCTCCTTACGGAGCTGCGCATTCTCCGTTCCTCTTCCTTCACCCCTCCCTCTTCATTTCCTCTGTGCTCCGGTTTGCAGTTAACGTGCTCGCATGACATTCAGGGTTCCACCTGCAATTTCCCTCGTTCCCTTGCAAAATGCCGGGGATGCACCCGTGAGGCGCATATTGCGAGTGCATTTAGAGCCGATCGCGATCGATATTAATTGCGCGCATGCACGGGTTTCCAGGTCGCAAAAAAAAAAAAAAAGAAATGATTCCCCGAGCCAGCTCCACCCGCTAATTTATTCATTGATCCGCTAATTCGAGGGGGCTAATTTCAAAGAGCTTGTTTCCGGGGGGAAAAAAAAAATTAATACTAAAAATGATAGGGCGCTACAGCGAGGTGCATTAATGCAGGTGCACGGTTCCGCTGCGATTTTTGCTCAGGCGATCGCGCTTGCAATCCTTTATTCTCTTTTTCCGACAGATCGCTTTCTCTCTCACTCTGAGTATTTTCTTTCGAAAACGATCGTGGGGCACAATGGAATATATTCCTACTCGTCGGAAGGGACGAGGTGGAGTTTTGCTGGATGGCGTTTTGGCCCTAGGCCAAAACGATCCGCCTTTCCCTGTGCGGATGACTGGCGGAAATCGCGGCGGAATTGTCTCGAGATCAAGGTTAGCTGGATGTATGGAGATTCCCCGATTTATTGCCTTCGATCCTACGAAATTCTCTGCCAGCAATTTCGAGGAGACTCATACAAGACGACGAAGGGTGCGGAGAGGATTTTACAATTTTTTATTCGCAGTTAAAAATCAAGAAGAAATTTTTCCTCCAGGCAAAAAAGTGGAAGAGGGTGCGAGTCGACTGGGGAAGAATTTCTTGGGGATATTATTCGAAAAGTCGATTTCGAGGCGGTCCGAAGAAATGCCCCCTTAAGGTCCCTTATGGGGAAGTATGGGAAAGTACGAGTCCGATGTCCGGTCGGCCGGCAGGCCGGGATGAAGCTTTGTAAAAAGTTTTACAACGCGCCCAACGAAAATTGCCAAGCTGCCTCCGGGAGGGAAAGTCGCGGAGAAACCGCGAGAAGGAAAAACTCAGAGTTGGGCTTATTGGTCCCCGTAACTACCCTAGGTATATCGCGACTTCCCCTTGTCCGTCGAAGTGCATTTTCCCCCCTCGAAAAACTTTTCAAGCAATCCAGGAAACGCAGCTCGATGCCGCCATAAAAAAGCAAGCCTAGAGATAGGACACTTTCATGAAAAAAAAAAAAAAAAAATAGATCAAAATAAACGACACGCATATTAGACATTTCGCCGACATTTTTCCGACCTCACATTTCATATTCCGGGTATTTATAATAATCGCGACAAACACCCGATTACCTTTTTGCCATTATCTCCAAAGGGTATTTATGCATTTACGCGTTCCCGAATTTTTTTCAACGGGCGCCAAAATGCATAATGCATCCCCGTTTTTTTTTTTTTTTTTTTTTTCTGTTTCGCAGCAAGTGGCGGCGCGCTTAATTTCCTTTCTTCCCGTCCCTATTTATTAAATTTACAACGTGTACAAGGTTACGCCGTGTACATTCCGGGTTTGATATAACAGTCGGCGAGGTTTCCGGTCGTCCAGATTCACCCTCGTCGGGGAAACGAAGAGGGTGAAGATAATATTATGCTTCCATCGAACCACCCGAGAGTCACGTTATCCCAGCATCCCTTCTCCTGATTCTCTCGTCCGTCTTCCGCATTCCCACGTATTCCACGTCCTCTTTGTTCTTCCAGCCGACCGGATTGTACCCCGATTTATCGTCCAATCCGTCTCCCTCCCCTGAATTGGCTCTTCCAGGACGCCTAGAAACGCTTTATCCCGACATCTCCCAAAGCAGTCTCCTCCCCACCCCGGTGGCGGAATTTCCTAAGGCCTCCCCCAAGGCGTAAAAAAAATCCAGCCTCCTCAGGGTTCCCAAAGGAACCAGGAAAAGCAAAAGGCAAGACTATCACGAATCCCGGGGTATGAAATAAAAAATATCCTCCCCCTTAATCGAGCCCTTTCATCCCGGCGCTCCCCCGAGTCTCTCCCTGTTATCCTCGCAGTTGGCCAGGTTACGGGGCGTTTATTACCCCCGAGTTAAGAGATAACAAATATTTTATGATTTAATTAGCCGAGCCCCTTTGGGGGGAGGGATAAAGAGGGGAGGTACACGGAACTCGGGGGCAGACGATGTCGGTCTCTCTTTATGAAAGGCAAGTAGCTAAACCGCTCTAGATTTGTAATCCCGACAGAGACGCATTCGCCTCCGGATTTACAGAGGTGCGAGGGAGAGGGCCCGAGGCCGGGGCAGGGCGGAGGGAGAGAGAAGACCGATCCCCGAGGTATTTCGATTCAAAGGAGCAATAACGGAGCGAATCCGATCGGGGTTGCAACCCTCTCGCGTTCCTCCACGACCGGCCTCACTTCTACTTTCGTTTATCCGATGAAATATACCCCCAACGAGACCTGCAAGATCAAATCTTTCCCCTTAATTCGCCGAGAAATTCCCATCCCGCGGCTCCCTGAAAGAAGCCCTGAAAAAGGGAATTTAAATCCCTTCCGATTTTGTTTCCACTGATAACCCCATGAATTCGCGAAAAAAAAAATTTTTTTTAAGGGGTGGAAGTGAGGAATTTATCGATGGGGTATTGTATGGCATTGCGGTAATTTTATACGCGTAATTAAATATTTAGGGCGGAAGTGTTTCAGATTTGGTGGTTAGATTAAGGGAGGAGTGTTAATTCGGAGCGGCGGGTAAGAAAGCAAATATCTACCTGACTAGTCGGTGAAATACTTACCCAGCTCCGAAACTCTAATTGCGAGGACAATAAATGTTAATGAGAGGCAAATGTTGTTCGCCTTTCCGGCCGGTTCCCAGCTAACGAAGCAATTATCATGCTAAGGTAACTGCAAGGTTTTAATGTTTCCATATTAGCAGCTAAGTTCGCGGTTTACTGCTCGGCAACTAATATCCGCAATTGCGCTGAATTGCGTAACGCTAATTATTTCATCGCCGGTCACCCTGTAAGAATCGTCCTTTCAATTAATAAATCGAATTTTCTAGCCCCGTAAGAATCGTCCTTTTAATTAATAAATCGAATTTTTGAGCCCCTTAAGAATCGTCCTTTCAATTAATAAATCGAATTTTCCAGCCCCGTAAGAATCGTCCTTTCAATTAATAAATCGATTTTTCTAGCCCCGTAAGAATCGTCCTTTCAATTAATAAATCGAATTTTCCAGCCCCGTAAGAATCGTCCTTTCAATTAATAAATCGATTTTTCTAGCCCCGTAAGAATCGTCCTTTCAATTAATAAATCGAATTTTCTAGCCCCGAATTAATAAATCGAATTTTCTAGCCCCGTAAGAATCGTCCTTTCAATTAATAAATCGAATTCTCGCCTCCTGGAGCTCTCAAGGAAGGCGAGCGTCGATTCTCGACAAAGTGACAAATTCCTTATACACCGGCGAACAGAGGAATGTTTAATTTAGCAATTACGTGCGTCTCCTCCGCCTCGAACGGCTCGACGGGCTCGAAAAAGGAGACGTCCGATGCACCGATGCACCGATGCACCTGCGTTTTCCGCCCCCGCTCTCTCCGGTGCACAAACGAGACGCGTGCATCCGTTAGGAGGACGAGAAAAGGGAGAAGGGACGGAAATAAAGGAGGTAACGAAGTCTCGAGTCACCTGGAAACATTTTCCACCAGGTGTGAATGCACTTCTCATTCGGCGAGTGCATCGGCGTCGGGCTTTGAAGTCAGGCCGCGCGATCGAGGAATCGTGTAAAACAAATGATTGAAATTAACAGGAAGACCGAGAAAAAAAATTATTAATATTTATTAGAGTTGACCGATCGAGAGGAATGAAAGAGGGTCTCTCTGGGGGGAGGAAAAAAATTTATTAATAATAAAGAAGGGAAGGGGGACGAAATTTAAGAACCCCCGGTGCATCCCCCTGGTCTTACCCCGAAAACAAGAAATGTATGCTAAACTTATGCGGCCCGGCGATAAATTTGCATACCGGATATCACTAGGAACGGAATGGGGCAAGCTGTGCCGCAATGATAACGCGGAACCGCGGCGTGCACGCTGCGAATGCGTTTCCGCGTCCGATCGCGATCCGGAATTGGCTGCGGAATCGACGGACTGTTCCCCTTTTGACGTTTTTCCTCGAGAAATGCATGTAAAAAAGAAGAAAATTCTTATTCGACCTCTGGGGTGCGGAAACGCCCGACGGATGAATTTTCGGGAAATCTCGGGCTGGAAAATCTGGACCGAGGAAAAACGAGGAAGCCGGGAAAAGGGAAACTCCGTGGAATTCGGTCAGTCGTTCCGAATTCCGGCCTCTTCGCCCCTCTACGGTACGTTACACGGAATTAACGAACTCGATGGATTTTCCGGGGGGAGGGTTTTCCAGAAAATCCCGGGGATATTTAACGCGGCGGACTTTCCATCCGACCGCGGATCTTCGACGAGAGGAGATCAACAAGTGAAGCCTCGACGAATTTTCCAATCGGGGAAATGGAAAATACTCGGCATGGATTTTCGATTTCTCAGATTTTCCGGGAGACTTCCAGGGCATTTAGCGTCGCGTCTTACTTTCCGCGGCGTCTGAAGTGCCTCGTTTACTTCCGGAAATAAAATAAACAGCCGGGAAGAATTTCCCAGTCGGGGGATGGATTTTTCCTTTTGGGCGTGGAAGGAAAAGCCCGGCAACGAAGTTCGGTTGAAAAGGCTCCCCCGTAAACGCATTACGCGGCGGAAACGCCGCGGCCACCGAGACCGAAGTTGCGGTAATTCTCCGCCGAGCAAGTTCCAAGGTCGCCCCCGCAGCCGTTCCGCAGGACGGATCGAGATTTTCCCGAGGTGGACCGCCCGCGCGGCGAGTTAAGTGGAAAGTTGCGGAAGGGATTTCCGCGGCCGAGCGGGGCCAACCGAGCCGGAGAGACTTTTTGGCGGGCGAGAAAAAAATAAGCCCCTCTCCCCCCCCAGTAATGGAGTTCCGACGAGCTTTCAGAGTCCTTCCGGAATGGAGGACCGAGGTCGATGAAGCCCGGAAGACCAAACTCTTTGAGGATCTTAGTCAAAAAGAAGAAAAAAAGAAAAAACGATCCCGGGAAGAGTCCCACCGAAATCCGCGGAAATCCTGCACCTTGCGAGGAAAAACCAGACTTTTCCCCCATATTGCGAAAATTCACCGATCGCTCTCATTGCAATTATATATTCATTGTAATAAAATGCGAAAATTTGGGGTACTTGAATTTTTTCATGAAGTGAGAATCATTTTTCTGCGGCTTTCGGCACCTTGCGAGGAAAAACCAGACTTTTCCCCCATATTGCGAAAATTCACCGATCGCTCTCATTGCAATTATATATTCATTGTAATAAAATGCGAAAATTTGGGGTACTTGAATTTTTTCATGAAGTGAGAATCATTTTTCTGCGGCTTTCGGCACCTTGCGAGGAAAAACCAGACTTTTCCCCCATATTGCGAAAATTCACCGATCGCTCTCATTGCAATTATATATTCATTGTAATAAAATGCGAGAATTTGGGGCATTTGAATTTTTCCACGAGGTGAGAATCATTTTTCTGCGGCTTTCTGCACCTTGCGAGGAAAAGCCAGACTTTTCCCCCATATTGCGAAAATTCACCGATCGCTCTCATTGCAATTATATATTCATTGTAATAAAAATTTGGGGTACTTGAATTTTTTCATGAAGTGAGAATCATTTTTCTGCGGCTTTCTGCACCTTGCGAGGAAAAGCCAGACTTTTCCCCCATATTGCGAAAATTCACCGATCGCTCTCATTGCAATTATATATTCATTGTAATAAAAGTCAAGTACCCCAAGTACTTGACTTTTTCCACGAGGTGAGAATGATTTTTCTGCGGCGTTTCTTAAGCATGCGGATGAGAAGGAGGAGCCGAGAGATAAATAGAAAATTGAGAAGTCCTCGACAAAAGCGACCCGCCGAAATTGCGGCCCGTTTCGCGCGCCACGCATCCGAATGCACCGAGTGCACCAAATGCACCGAGTGCCCCGAATTCCCTTTGTGGCCCCCCTGCGGATCCGTAACAACAACCGGGAAGGGAAGAGAGGATCCTCCTTTCCTGAAATCGAGTTGGATCCTCCGAACTCCGCAAAGGAGACGCCTCCTTCCGGAATCCGGGATTCGATCACGGGAGGAACGAGCCCGGTTCCGCTTTCCGCGTCTAAATTCCGCACAACGCGTGCCCTGCCACGCACTGCCGCCTCCAGGAAGGAACTTTCCGGAGTTCCATCCGGGGGTTATTTACTATAGAACTTCACCCCCGATAAAATGTACCAAGAAATGCGTACTCGGATAATATCGCGTTTCGAACATCTAATTAAAAAGTCACTCCATGAATTGGGAAAATCTTTGCTACCATTCAAAGAAATACATTTTGCAAATTTTTGCACTATCAAAATGGATGGTCCAAACGATCAGCGATCAGCTGTTTGATTGGTATCTTTGGTACCACTCAAAGAAATATATTTTGCAAATTTTCGCACTATCAAAATGGCTGGTCCAAATGATCAGCGATCAGCTGTTTAACTGGTATCTTTGGTGCCACTCAAAGAAATATATTTTGCAAATTTTCGCGATATCAAAATGGATGGTCCAAATGATCAGCGATCAGCTGTTTGACTGGTATCTTTGGTACCTCTCAAAGAAGTACATTTTGCAAATTTTCGCACTGACGAGAGATTCTGGACAAATTGCGAGTCCCGCGCTTCGTTCACCGAGATATCAAAATGGCGGGTCCAAATGATCAGCGATCAGCTGTTTAATTGGACGCCAGGGGGAGCTGTATCGGAATCTGCTCCGAAACCGCGTGGGGTAACCAAGTCGCTGATTTGTGGGTAACCTCGCCGATTGGTCGCGTTTCATTACTCGGAATTGAATGGCGACTCGTCAGAATTAACGGGGCAGATTTAGATCAGGGTAAACCGGCGCATAGAAAATGGACGGGCAATCGGCTCCCCCCAGGATGAGCCCCGAAAATGTGCGCCCGTTGCTCGGCGGCCATTTTGACTGCCGAAAACGAGAAACGTTCGGGGCATCAAAAGAATCGCCGATTCGCGTGTCACCCCTTCCCGAGTAACCGCGTTTGATTACTCCAGATTGAACGGCGATGCATCAACGGAGCTGTCAGATGCGAACCGGCCAATTCGGCGCATCGAGCCGGTGCAATGGATATATCGGCCCGACAAGATGCACCGACAAAAATCGACGCGACTTCTGCACACCCCATAACTCATGTGCAAAAAAAGAAAAATACGTAAAATTAAACAATACCCAGGGATTAATTTTTAAGTGGAATTAAACGTGTCGTAAAATCCTAGATGGCGATGCATTAATGGAGCTGTCTGATGCGAACCGGCCAATTCGGTGCATCGAGCCGGTGCAATGGATATATCGGGCCGACAAAAATCGACGCGATTTTTGCACACCCCATAACTCACGCGTAAAAAAAAAAGAAAAAAAAATACGTAAAATTAAAATATACCCAGGAATATCGGGATTAATTTTTTTAAACGTGTCGTAAAATCCTAGATGGCGATGCATCAACGGAGCTGTCAGATGAGAACCGGCCAATTCGACGGTGCAATGGATATATCGGCTCGACAAGATGCACCGACAAAAATCGACGCGATTTTTGCGCACCCCATAACGCATGTTCAAAAAAAAAAATACGTAAAATTAAACAACACCCAGGGATTAATTTTTAAGTGGAATTAAACGTGTCGTAAAATCCTGGAGACGATGAACGAAAGTAAAGTCGATTCCAGTACCCAGCACCCCCACAGAAAAATTGAATTTTTTATCCAAAAACCGAGCTAGCAGAAAATTTCCGAATGTAGCAGATAATTAGCACATAAAGAGGACAAAATATTAAGACAAAGAGATTTGAATTTTGTAAAGGTGGGGGTGCCAGTTTTGCGCACCACGATTCCACGACCCTACACCATGTACTGCGACCAAAGCACCGATTTGCGGATTCCCCCATCCGATTGGCCACGTTTGATTACTTGCACCCGAATTCCGATCCCACGGACCGTGGTGCAGGTAAATACCGTGCCGATGCCATAATCGTCCGGAAAATTGGAGCACCGTGGCTGGAAATGGCCGAATTCAGGATTCAAAGGGAAGTGCGTCGGGGTTAGAAAGAATCCCTCCATCATGGAAAATTCTTTCCATATCGTGGAATCGTCGAAAAGGATCGTCTTCAATTTCCCGAGTATAAGGGAAAATGTTAATCAGAGGCTCCCCGTTACCGTGTCAGATGAAACGTCTTAATATTCATCAGCCGAGTGAATATTCATACCCGGATTCCTCCCTCTTGGTTAATATCGCCTCGCGGAACTTCTCTCGAAACTGAGAAAGGGATAAAAAGGAAGAAAAAAAAAAAAAGAAGATTCATCTCAACAATTATTTGGCTCGATCCTCAAATCGTCGGGATTTCGGAGGGAGCGGGTTGCAATGAATTTACTCCAGTTTACTCAAGGGAGATAATTAATTAACTACCCGCGAATTAATAAACTATTTCACTGGTTGAACGAACTTGTTCTTTTCTGGGACTTGGAAGATGGACGAGGCTTGGAGAAGGAAATCGAGGATGGAAGGTGGGGCCAATCGAATCCTTAAAATCGGACCGCTCCGAGGCATCCTGCCGGAGTAAACCGCTTCAAAGACAAAGGACACGACTTCCAGGCAATCTCTCGATTTCCCGAGCCTCCTCTCTCTTTCTCCTCCGGCGGAGAAAAATCTTCCGTCAGGCGGACGGGAAATCGCGCGATTCGTTCCGGCCGAATCGAGGACTGCCAGCCATCGTTCCACTTCGAGATTCCGCCTTTCCACGTTCCTACGTCGACTGGGCACGACCTGGAGGCACACCTAGACGGAGGGAAAAGCTTTCTCTAACCCCATGACACGAGGTACCTCCAAAGAAGGTATCACTACCTTGATTATCTTCCTCCACCTGGAATTAACCCTGGAAATTCCCTAGGCGAAGGTATTGATTTTTAACCTTCCCCCGAGTTTCCCCAATTCTCCTTTTCCCTCGATCTCGGGGATGACGAAGGAGCAAGGTGAGAATCAGATCCCGCCGATTTGGCCGGCTTATCCCCGAGGACGCGTCGACTAACGCGATCCAGTTTGTAATGAGTTCGCCGGCGTCCAATGAGATACGCTTTAATATCCCATCTCAGCAAATTGTCCCCATTAGGGACTTTATCGATTCCCCAGGAGACCGGGGAATGGGATATCCGCAAGACCGAATGCTCATTATTCCCTTATCGCGATAGCGCCCTAGTGTCACCCATGTGTCGCCCTCGGAAGGACCCTCGAGCCACCCCGACAAATCGCATCGACACACAATCCCCAAAATATTTCTCTGCCTCGGTAAATCTTTTTTCAGTGCAATTGTCGAAGAGAGAAAAAATAAAAAAGAAAAATCCGATTTTTTTTATCATTATTCCCTTATCACGATAGCGCCCTAGTGACACCCATGTGTCGCCCTCGGAAGGACCCTCGAGCCACCCCGACAAATCGCATCGACACACAATCACCAAAATATTTCTCTGCCTCGGTAAATCGTTTTTCGGTGCGATTGTCGAAGAAAAAAGAAAAAAGAAAAATCCGATTTTCATTATCATTATTTATCACGATAGCGCCCTAGTGTCACCCCGACAAATCGCATCGCCACAGAATCCCCACAGTTAAACCACGGAAATATCTCTTTGCCTCCGTAAATCATTTTTCGTTCGAAAGAAGAAAAAAAGAAAGAGAAATCCTATTTCACAAATCGAAGCACCCGGGCTTAGGAATGATACCACAAATCGGGCAATTTGCTCGAGGGATGACTCCCCTCCCAGCGGCAGGACAAAAAATGAGAAAAATCGAGGGCCATCCCGGGAAGAGTCGCGCCATCGTTCTAAGGTCGATCCTGATATATTCGAGCGCGTCCGTCAATACAAAGTGGCTCCTCCTCGGGAAAGAGAGCCGGCATTCTGCCGATACGCCGGGATTTATGAAGGATAAAGCCGACCTTTCATTCCTCGCCACCGGGGAAGGGAGACTCCTGGTGGCTTCTTTCCTTCCCCCGAGATCCCCGATTGTCCCCAACGCGGGTTCTAGGGACTCCTCTCTAGAACGACCAGACCCCATGGAGGGCAAGTTTTCCCCATTGTCAGGACATGAACTCCCCTCTTGACCGGACCCACCCCCTGGAGCAACAAATGCGCCAGAAATCCTCATCCCCTCGCTCGAGGGGTGAAAATCCATTCCCCTCATTTTTTATAACATTTACCAGGTACATTATCATTTATTATGACTGGTTGTAATAGAATGTCAATCTCGTAGAAGTTCATTTTCATGGGAGGGCATAGACGCAGGAACTCGTCTACTCGCGCCAGCGACCGAAAGGGTTAAAACCCCCTCCTAAAATCCGAGTTAACTCGTGTCGGCGTAAAAGCGTCGATAAACCGACAAAAGAGGAGGCACAAAGGACGTCGCTCGGCGTTGGCCAGTGGTCTTTGAACGGGAATACAGGGAGGAAAAGAGGGAAGAAGCAAGAGGCCCTCTCCAAGTGCGAGAAGAGAGAAGAAGCCCGAGCATGGGGTTACGGGGGGTGGGAGAGAGGGGGACGGCGACTTGGCTGTATGGTTATTACCATCAATAATGGCCATTTGGTTTGCAAATGGCTCGAAACGGTGGGCAGAGCCCTTCCTACCTACAATTTCCCTCCATTTTGCGGCGGGAGAGCACTCGCCCCCTCTTCTCTCTTTCGTGCAGTCGAAAGTCAACGTTTGCCCACGCTCGGGCAGATTGATTTTATTTAAATACCAGATCTCTAGAAACTATCCTTCGAGATTAATCGGGAATAGATGCGAGGGCTGCAAGGTCGAATCGAGAAATACGCGACCCATCTCGCGGGGAAATAAAATTAATATAAAAATTCATAATTGACAAGGTCGATTTTTTCGCGATTAACCCCGTATCGAAATTTTGCAAAAATCGTTACTGGGAAGGACGACTGGATTTGAGATCCTCGATAAATAAATAATTAAATAAAAGACTGTTTGTTTTATCCTATACCATGTCCTGTCCCGAGATTCACCCCTTGATCTTCCATATGGTGGTCGGGCAACCCCCGGGGCAAAGGTGGCGGATCCCATGGAATTAAACGGGGATTTCAGATCCTCGTCGAGTGCTTCCGAGAAGAGCACTCTCAGCCCCGAAATCACCCCTCGAGGGTGCTTCTACTGGATTTGTTCCTATACTTCGATAAATCTCCTAGGTCAGGGCTCGCGCGAGCTCTCGATTTTCCGAAGGAAATTCCGGGCGGAAAATGACACCCCACGGAGGATATAAACCCATGGCTCTCTCCCGAGGATGGTTCCCACGTCCCGGGGAGATCCCGGATCCCGGTGGGATTAAAATCTTCGGTTTCTTGCATTTCCGGTGCACCCAGCTCTCGATCTTGCGTTTCCCGCTGGCGGTCGCCGACGAGTTTAGATTAGTTTAGTTTAGTTCGGAAACAAGTTTCGCCTACCGAGGATTAATCCGCGGTGTATGTAGATTTATGGTCCGGCAGCCGCTCGTTTCTCTTCGTCGCTCCTGCCGTGTGTGAGCATTCGTCGATTGGCTCTTCCTGGGAGAGCCAAATTTTCGAGTCCATCTTTGATCATCCGGAGACCTTTTTATCGTCTAAACGTGACGATAACTCGAAAATCGCTCATCTTCTCGGTAAATAATCCTCATGATATTTAGACGGTCATAAATAATTATTACGATTTTTAGACCTGCCGTATGAAATAATTCGCAGGATTTTTCAGTGAGGTCATACCGACCGCGCAAATAATTATTACGATTTTTAGACCTGCCGCGTAAAATAATTCGTACGATTTTCACAAGAGATTAAATATTACGATTTTTAGACCTGCCGCATAAAATAATTCGCAGGATTTTTCAGTGAGGTCGCACCGATCGCGAAAATAATAATTACGATTTTTATACCTGCCGCGTAAAATAATTTGCAGGATTTTCACAAGAGATTAAATCATTACTAAGAGCGAGGAAGGAATATTTCCCTCGACAAGCGCCCACCCAGATAAAGAAATCCCTCGGGATCCTGGAAGGGACGCGCGAAGAAAACAGCGAGGAACGACGCCAATTTGACCCTCTTCTGGAGCAGGAAGGTTCAATATTCCGGATGATCCGCTTCCTGTCGCGGCGACCCTCCCCTTCGTGTTTGGAAACGCAAGCCGATTCCCGAGGGAGGATCCTAACCTAAAAAGAAACTCCCGCATTCCCCGATAAAAGGAGCCGGCAAGTGAACAAAGAAGCGTCACGAGTAATCCGTAGTACTTCCGCCCGATCTTAACACCTGAGAACTTCTGACTAATTCGGGAAAAACCGTGCCACCCAATTGATCCTAGTCTACATCGATATCCCATGAGTTCTTAAAAAAGTCACATCGCTTCATAGAAATATTTCCCCGGCCTAATCTTTTTCCTAAGGTAGGGACGAAGACAAGGACCCCTACAAAGAAGAGCCGGGTCTGTCATCCGCAGGGCTCCAGGGTTTTGTCGCAGAGGGCCCAACACCTCCTCCCGACAACGGCATTCGTTTCCCTTGACGTCGTCGGCCTCGTCCACGACAAAGGCCGGGTTAATGCCATAACGCAGCCGCCGGCAGCCGCGGAAAGTTTTTAGACGACGAGCTGCACCCCGGTGTTTGACTTCGCCGCGGTCTGGCTGGTACCCCGGTCGTACCTCGCGAAGGAACAATGTCTACGAGCAGGTCCTAACCCGGGTTTCCCGGAGGTTCCTGCGGTACTTTCGAGGGTGAAACTGGAGATTCCCCCCCCGGTGGAGGCATCGAAGTCTTCCCGACCTACCCCAACAAGGCGATTCTCCTTCGTTTGTCGTGCTCGGTGCTGGTACCCCGAGCTTCCCTTTTAGAGACAAAACCTCGAAGTCGAAAGAGATACTTCCTTCAGATGAGATCAAGAAGGGGATGACGAACGTCAGGGTGAAATTCGTTGACTCCTCTAGGGATGTTCAAGGTGGAGGAAGTACATTCAAGGTGGACGTTGACTACGACAAGGAGCTTCCCTTTTAGAGACGAAACCTCGAAGTCGAAGGA
The DNA here is from genome assembly GCF_000612105.2 of Orussus abietinus. Taxonomy (NCBI): domain Eukaryota; kingdom Metazoa; phylum Arthropoda; class Insecta; order Hymenoptera; family Orussidae; genus Orussus; species Orussus abietinus. Next base: position 722,167 of record NW_019394244.1, read on the forward strand.
GATACTTCCTTGAGATGAGATCAAGAAGGGGATGACGAACGTCAGGGTGAAATTCGTAGACTCCTCTAGGGATGTTCAAGGTGGAGGAAAGTACATTCTCAAGGTGGACGTCGGCTAAGACAACGGAGATCGTCCGGTACCAATTGGTTGGCCCACCGTTTGATCACCGCATCCCGGGACACCGATCGCCTTCCGGAATGAATTCTGAGCTCTGCCAGTTCCGGAATCCATTAAAGGCAGAGACAACGCTGGGAGGCAAGCTTCGAATTTCAAGTGACCTAGACCAAAGGCTCGCGCCCTCAAAGGCTCGGGAAATCCACGCGATTGCCGACCAAAGCTTGCCCTGGGGATGTTAGGTTCGACGGGTGGATGTAATTCATCCTCGGACCGAGAAATACCGAAGCCATTGTCTCTCCACCCTGGAGATAACTTAACCCTACCTACCAAAAGAATTAAGCAATCGATTAAAAAATTCCCCTGGAGCCCTGACCTATCCTTCAGGTACGGGCACCGCGGCGACCGTAATTTTTACTTGAGAATCTCTCGCCGACTTTCCGCGCAAAGGGGTAAAAAGGAGGAATTACGTCGAACGATCGCGGTATGGGGCTCGAAGATGCACTTCTATGGGGGTATCGAGTCCATGGGGTAGGCCTCTCGCCTCGGGAGCATGGCTTTTGCCTTGTAACTTGGCGTAATCTCCGAGGCCTGGGGAGGGAATCGAGGGCGGTGCAGGAGCGAGAAGAGGAGGCCCGGGAGCAAAACGGAGGGGCAGAAGGAGTCGGGGTTCCGCGGTAATTACCAATTTGGTTATTATGGTAATCTCTCGGCGAAGATACTCCGTGATTCCGTTCGGTGAACGTGGATTATAGGAGCGTACTCTCGATATACCAGGGCGACCTGTAGGTATCACGTAGGGGCCGTATGTGCACGGAGGATATATCTCGGTACGTCGGAGGGCACTCGCTGCATTTGTACTCGCTGTACCTCTAAAGAGAAGACTTGGAATACTAGGCAAGGGTACGTAAAAAAAAAAAAAAAAAAAACATTTCTTTGGCACGAGTCGACGGAGGTATGGAGAAGTTTCAATTAAATCGGCGGGTTTAAAGAGGGAGAGAGAGAGAGGTCGACCTTGCGGAATCGCGTCTTGGCCGCGGCACGTTTTTCCAGCCGGCACGTCTCATGAATATTCCTAAACCACGACCTCATCGTTAGGATTTACCTCGAGTTTTGGGGGGGGAATTAAACCGGATGAATCTGCGAGTGGTCCGCGGATTTCCGATCGGGATAGAAAACAGACGGGAAGGAAGGGAAATATTTCCCTAGCGCGAGAAATCCCACGAGTAAACGTCGCAACGACCGTAAGGAATCTCCGGAAAGGAAAATGCCGAGGTTTAGATTAAAAAAAAAAAAAAAGAAAAAAAACGTCAAATGAAACAAACATCCGCTGCTCTCGTTAAAACCGCGTAATTAAGGAAATGTCGGGAAAATCTTGGGAATCTCCTGGACTTCTTAAGGATCCCCGATTTAACCCCTCGGGGGAAAGAATCAAGTCCGATTAAATGGATGGATTTAAACGTACAGTTAATTAATATTAACCATCCGGGGTGAGTTTCCGCAAGGTGTGGAAATAACACAGCGAAGTAGGACGCGGAGGACTCCCGATCGGCGTGTCCTAGGTCAGGAAATAACGCGTTCCCCTGGATTACGGCTGCTAGTCGGTCGGACATTTGTTAATGCGTTTCTGATGCCGGATTACACCGCGTGTCGGCCGACTGATAACCGACCTCGTTCCGTAAAAGCGGTCGCTAATTTATGCGCATAACCAAGCGGCTTATTACCCGACCGGTCGTAGCAAGATCGTTTTTCGAGCTTACCGAGAGCTTCGCGCCTCCGTTCCGGACGCGGTTTGGGCCCCTCGGAGGAGCCCCCGAATTTTCCGAAAGAGGTGACGCATAATTTTCCCGAACATTTACGCGCAATCCAGCGCAATAAAGGTCGGCCGGACGTCTACAAAGTGCCGGAAGCAAAGCACGAGCTATCCGCCCATTGTCCGCTCGCTTTAGACCGCTCGTTGCACAATGCCTTTACCATTCCGCGTGTTTAACGCCGCTTTCACAAATCCCGAGCCGTGACCGATCGTTTTCCACCAGCGGAGATGGATATCGTGTACCGAGGGAAAGAAAAGTTCATTATACCGAAGAAGCATTTCCCTCAAACCTTTCGAAGAAATACTATATTAGCCCATTTAATTTTTTTTTTTTTTTCACAGGGCGGAGTTCAAGATTATAATTATTTATAGGGTAATATGTTCGAAGCTCTCGCTGTTTGTTGTAGACAAATGAATTCTAACCCCGGAAGCGCAATTAGGTTCGCAGTTCGGCCAAGTACGAGCAGCTTCCGCGAGTGACCGTAGTTAGGGAAACGCGGTCGAGGACACTTGAGAATCTCTCGGTTCCCGACACCTCCCAACATCCTAAGACGTAAATCCACCCGCCGGGAGGAAACGCAAAGAAACCGCGACCGTCCCGCTAGCGTCCTGGAGGTCGGAAATCCCAGTTGCGGCGAAAACGTCGCGGCCGCGTTGAATCCGTCCCCGGGGCGGAAAATCGAGAAGGCTGGAATCGAAAGTGGCGAGATTCCGCGGCGACTTGAATTCCCCCGCCCGCGGAAACGCGTGCACTCCTACAGAGGGAATCCGGGAAATTAATCCGCGCCTCGACCTGGCCTCGCCGAGGGACACGTACGCGAGACAGCCTCGTCTCTCCTGAAATTCGGATGCAACTGCATTTTCCGATGCACCGGGCGTGAACGAAATGGACAACGAGTCGATGACTCCTGCCTGGCGCCTTGATTATATTCCAACTAATGAGCGATAAACATACTCTAGGAAATAACATCGACAAAATGAATCGACAAGATGCGCAAAAAAAAAAAAAAACGAATGCAACTGCATTTTCCGATGCACCGGGGGTGAACAAAATAGACGAGTCGATGACGCCTGCCCGGTGCCTTGATTATATTCCAACTAATAAGCGATAAACATACTCGAGGAAATGACATCGACTCAAGATGCGCAAAATAAAAAAAAAATAAAAAATAAAATAATTTCACGGCGAAAACGAGAAACCTCCCCGTCCAAGATGTCCGGGTTTACCCGGGGACCGCTCGAACGTTCTCTCTAACCCGGTTTAATGAAAGTTTACCCCCGGAGCTCCGTGTCAATCTATGTCAGTCACGTAGTCGTTAACGTGGACGTAAGTGCGATTACCAGGTTCGTCACGTTTCCGGAAAGTCGTTGCCGCGAAACGTCGCACTCAGCAGAGATCCGCCATCTCGGAGGACCGATTTTCCGAGGAAAATCGGCGGACGCCATCTTGTCTACGTTGTATCTCGAGGAGGTTAATCCGAGTTTAACGTTGATCCGAGAAATCTCGCGATCGATGAGCCCGAGGTGGAGGGTTAAACTCGGTACAAAGAGGCGCGAGATGCGATCTAGATCCAAGGATCCAAGGATCCAGGGATCTAAGGGGAGCGTTTCTTCGCCACTTAGGCGGCCGGATATGCTCGCCTGGCAATTTATCATTAATAACGGCCAGCGTATATACCCGGACCCGGTGAATTTAGCGCGAGCTGACGTTAATCAATTTTATCGGCAAAGATAAACCGGACCCCGTTCCTTCCGTCCAGGACCTCTCCTGCGTTTTCCGCGATAAATCACGCCGATCCGCGAGCCTGGCCACTTCCGCCCTCCGACCTCATCTTTTCGGCAAAACTTCCCAAGAAAAGTGACTTCATTCTCACGAAACTCGAGTACAAAGGGGACAATGGAGAAGAAAATAGGATTTTTTTTATTTAAATTATAAATTTCGCTGTTATCGAATTTTGACTAGCCTTGAAAAACGTCGACGGATTTCGAGGCGAGAAAAGGAGAGTTGAAAAATATTCCCAAGAAAAGTGACTTCATTCCCACGAAACTCAAGTACAAAGGGGACAATGAAGAAGAAAATAGAATTTTTTTATTTAAATTATAAATTTCCCTTTATTACCAAATTTTGACTAGCCCTGAAAAACGTCGAAGGATTTCGAGACGAGAAGAGAAGAGTTGAAAAATCTTCCCAAGGGTTTGCTTCGTAAAATTTCCCAAGAAAAGTGACTTCATTCTCACGAAACTCGAGTACAAAGGGGACAATGGAGAAGAAAATAGAATTTTTTAATTTAAATTATAAATTTCCCTTTGTTACCAAATTTTGACTAGCCCTGAAAAACGTCGAGGGATTTCAAGGCGAGAGGAGGGTTGAAAAATCTTCCCAAGAAAAGTGACTTCATTCTCACGAAACTCGAGTACAAAGGGGACAATGGGAAAGAAAATAGGATTTCCTTTATTTAAATCACACATTTCGCTTTGTTACCAAATTTTGACTAACCTTGAGGGATTTCGAGGCGAGAAGAGGAGAGTTGAAAAATCTTCCCAAGAGGTGGCTCGGGTCGAGGTGGGATTTATTTCCTACGCCCTCGATGTTGTCCGTCGAGGATCTCGGAGCTAATTCGCCGGAATCCGCGAAACCAAGGAAGGGAAAGAGAAAGAGAGAGAGGGAGCTCCCAGTCAATCTTCTCAGTCGGAGGCCAAGCCACGTCCGCCGATTCGTAGGACGCACGAACGAACATCCCGCGCTGACTTGGGTGATTTATAACGTCGTTTCTCACCACAGGGCGAGTTATGTATTTCAGGAAATTTCCTGACACCCTCTCGGCCGTACAACGGGATCCCGTCGACACGTAGGCGAGAGGAAGAGGGAGACACCCCGGTGGAACTACGTCCAGCCTTTGATATTTTCTGTTTACTCTCGAACCGACCGAATCGCGAGCTGGAGCGAGACTGGCAAACTCTCGCCCAGAAATTCGGGATGACAAAAAAAAGTGTTTACATACGTCGGTACGCCTCGAAATGCGAGTCTAATCGAAGGAAATCGATATTCTCAAAGTTAAGGGGACGCGAAACTGACATCCGAAAGAGTCAATCGTTCATGAAATTTTCCTACGAACGGATTTATCAAATTGTTTCACAATTTACAACGAGAAAGTTAATGCGATGTAAAGGCCCGAAACTTATGAAATTTCATTTTTTATCAAAGATATCAAAAGCATGTATGAAATTTTCCTACGAATTTATCAAATCGTTTCACAATTTACAACGAGAAAGTTAATGCGACGTAAAGGACCGAAACTTATGAAATTTCATTTTTTATCAAAGATATCAAAAGCATGTATGAAATTTTCCTACGAAGGGATTTACCAAATTGTTTCACAATTTACAATGCGAAAATTAATGTAATGTAAAGGCTAACATAGGCCCCGAAACTAATGAAATTTAATTTTTTATCAAAGATATCAAAAGCATATATGAAATTTTCCTACGAAGGGATTTACCAAATTGTTTCACACTTTACAGTGCGAAAGGTAATGCAATGTAAGGTTATAGAATTTTATTTTTTTATCAAAGATTTCAAAAGCATATATGCAGAGATTTTTTTTAATTAAAATTTCATGAGGGTCAGGGCCCCTGTAATTAAATTGTAAAGTTAGATATGACTCGGTACAAGTAGTTCGAAGAAAAGTGCCCTCTTCGACGCCACTTTGTCATCCCCTTAAAAAAATGTCTCTTCGCATCGTGCCTCTCGGTCACGCGTTCGTATTTGCCTGGATTTGCATTGTAAACGCGATTTGTATGTATCAAGGGTACCGGCTTCGATCTCGCGAGGCCAAAGACCACCGTCCAATAAACGGGGGAGAATTCTCCTGGAATTCTCCCCGAATTCGCCCCCAATTACCCTCTGCAACCCTCGGCAACTCCCTAGCTCCTTCGCCCTCTCTCTCCCTCGGAAGATCCTGTGTATCTTTATTACTCAGCCTCCGACAGAGCCTCGTCCCGTGCAATTACTCCGAGGACTCTTGCAATTATCAACTTGGCCCGCCGGCGAACGCCGCCCGTTCCCCCGTAAAACAATGTTTACAGTGCAAATAGCGCCGGCCGAATATTTCAATTCCACTCCCGGCTCGTTCCCGGCAATTCTCCTCCGAGTTATCCCAGGACCGACTTTCGCCATTTCGTTCCCCGTTTCTCCTCCCCAGACGTTCCGAAAGCTTCGACGAGCGAGAATTACGGCAGGAAACCCCGGCCCGAGGTCGGGGGGATTTTCCCCCATTTGTTTAAAATACAAAATCCCGATTTTTGGAATCACTCCCTCCCCCGTTTCGCGGTTGCACTTCTCGACGACCCTGGCACTCGCAATTACTCCACCTCGGGTGGAGGTGCATCTTGAAAAAGACCTCCACGAGAGCGCCATGTCCACGCACCCTCCTCGACTCGACCCACCCCTTTTGCGCGAAGAACAATGTTTACAGGGTAAACACCGCCATTTGAGCATTTCCATTCCCCTCTCCGTACCCCGGGCTCGTTTCGGGAAAATTTCCCCGGCAGCGGGAATTTTTTAACGAGTTTCCCGATCCTTCGCTACCGTAGTTCGCACCTCTGTTTTCCATCGGGGTTTCTTATTTTATTGCAGTTCTGAGTGATAACGCGGACTATCAGGGATACTGTATGTCCCGTCAGGGGTTAATAGACAATTTTCGAATTATAAGACATGCTGTATTACGTTACCCAGACCGCTGATAAGGACGTAGGGAGTTAAGTCGAGAGATTCTCAACTCACCTGCAACAGAAAGGGAAGACATATAAAGGTATCCGATTAATGGTAAGGTGGTATTAATTCATATCCGTGATTAGAGGTACATTGTCAATTTTCTCCGTCTCGTTGTACCTCGGTAACCGTGTTTACTAGGTAAACTATGACGGTTCGAAAATCCGAATTGAATTTGTGTACCCTGCCGGACACTTTAGGTCAACGTGACACCGAAACTTCTCAAACTATCAACTCCTGCCCCCGTTTACACGTTAGAACGGTGTTTACCACGTAAATACACAAAGTACCTCCGAAATGAAACCGTAAAGAGCGATCAATCTCGTTCAAAAAGACCGGTAAAAAATATTACTTATCCCCCGGAAAAAAATTTCAAAAATCCCTAGTATGACTTTAAAAAAACAATTGGGTTTACTGGAACAATGAAGTCCTACGATCGAAAAGAAGTGATCCAAAAATTCATTTAAAAGTGTCCAGTATAATTTTAAAAAACAATTCGGCTTACTGGAACTCGCGTTGCGACAATAAAGTCCTACGATCGAAAAATTCATTTAAATCGACCTGAATTTTTCCTCTTTGTTGAATAATTCTTTCTCGGCATTTTCTCAATGTGTGACATTTTTAACTCCCGAGTGCCGCTTGAAGCGGAATGAATTAATAATTATCGGGACGAATTTACGTGGTTTTTTTTTTTTTTTAATTGAATCTCGGCGCGATTCCTCGTCGGAAAATAACGCGAGGAAATTATTGGTACGCGGGCTTTTCGGCTGGGAATTTTCACGCCCGAGGGAAATTCCCAACAATTCCTCGGGGCCGTTTAAACGCCATTTCGAGCCGATCTCGATTTTTACCCGCCTTCCATTATTCCGCGACAAGTCGAAAGGCGAGGGAAACGACTCGCGCCTTCTCTCTGTAAAGTGGAGTTCCATTGAATCGCGGAAAACCGCGACTGGCGCGTCATCGTGGGACATCGAGTTTTCCCGGACAAACGAAGGAAATCTCGATCGCGATCGAGGGGCTCGGCGATGTCGGTGACGCGAAAGGAACTTTACTCGGGATTTCGGTCTCTGGTCGGGTCTTTAAAAGGTGGGAGATGAAGCTTATTTCCCCCCTTCGAGATTCTACGGTCCGAGAATGGAAACGAAAGATCAGGTCACTCGCCTTGGAAAATTCTGTATACTTTTTCTGTAACTTTCGCGTTTTTTTCTTCCTCTCATTTCGATTCCTCCGAGGATATGTGCTTAAAACGAAAGATCAGGTCACTCGCCTTGGAAAATTCTGTATACTTTTTCTGTAACTTTCGGGTGTTTTTTTTTTTTTTTTTTCTTTCATTTCGATTCCTCCTAGGATCGACCAGACTCGGGTTAACTCGTTATCGAGCCATTATCGGGGAGTTGCGGGCTTAATAATTCATCAGTGTCCGCCATAATGCAGTTTCCCGGCGAGAAAAGTCTCTGCACCTGACGGGCGATAATTCTTAATTAATCCGAACGTCTTGGCCCGGAAGTGTTTTGGTTCGATGGGAATGATTGATCTCCCCGGGAAATAATTCCCTCCGGAATCCACCTCGTTTCCCGATCATCGAGATTCGTTAATCCCGGGGGACCCTTCCCCGTCTTCATCCCGGAGAGAAAGGAAAAAGAAAACGGCTGATAAGGGAAAGCGAGAGTCCTCGTCCCAGGACCCCCCTCGGCGTTTGTCCCGCGAAATAGTTCCCTTCCATCTCGAATAACGTTTTTATCGGACCTTCCTTCGAGTATCGATCAGCCAATTTCCATCCGGATCTCCCTGCGACGGCGGGGGAGACGCGGCGGAAAAAACGAACCCTCGTTATCCTTCCATTTCCGGGACACTGAAAGTACGTCAACTTGTACTTATAATTAAGGCGATCTAAAACCGGAACCGGGACCGATTTATGTCTCAAAACGTGAATGCATTTCTTATACGAAAAAAATTGTAAAAACGACCAATTAAATTTTTTCATTAAAATTGACGTTTCAGAGAGCATCCAGTCAGTAGTCATTTCCGCCTCGGAGGATTATTCGGCGACTCGTGAACTCGTTTCGAGTCGGAAAGCAAAGAGGGCGAATTTCGAGGCCTTTCATGTGCCCCTTCGCGCCTCTCGCTCTCGATGCTCCAATTTGCTCGCTTTTTCCCTTCTTTCTCATTTTTATTCCCATGCTCTTTTTCAATTTTTCCTGTTTTTCCCCGATGCCCGCTCGGTCATTCTGCATGACCCGTGTAACGAGGTCAGCAACGCATCCACGCACGCATCTAAGTCTAGGGTCGGAGTAATTCCTGATAATGTTGATTGCCTTATCATTGAAGTTTCGCTCCTAGGTCCAGCCTGGGGTCTTGAATTTTTTTTTATCACTTCAAGAGAGGAAATTATTCCTCTCCGTCATCTTTCAACGAGGTCAGCAACGCATCTAAGTCTAGGGTCGGAGTAATTCCTGATAACGTTGATTGCCTTATCATTGAAGTTTCGCTCCTAAGTCCAGCCTGAGGGTCTTGAATTTTTTTTCCTTTTTTTTATCACTTCAAGAGAGGAAATTATTCCTCTCCGTCATCCTTCAACAAGGTCAGCAATGCATCTAAATCTAGGATCGGAGTAATTCCTGATAACGTTGATTGCCTTATCATTGAAGTTTCGCTCCTAGGTCCAGCCTGAGGTCTTGAATTTTTTTTTTTATCATTTCAAGAGAGGAAATTATTCCTCTCCGTCATCTTCGCACCATCGGCTTCGTCCCTAGGATCTCTCTGAGTTTGGGGGAGCCAACGAAGCTACCCTCAGGTGGGCGTCGCGACGCCTCGGCCGGAGCGGCGAGTATCGCCGCGGCGCCCTCCTAATGATATAGGACTTAATTGGTGCAGCACTCAACACCCTCGAATTAACGGGGCTGTATCGTCATTAATATGATGCATTACCCAGTCTGGGCCTGCTCAGACTTCTCCGCGCGGTCCTCGACGCCACTCGACGCCCCTCGACGCCGTCGCCGCCCCCGCGATCCGTCTGCGGCCCTACCGGGCGTTTCAACCGCCCTCCGATTTCCGCGCCCTTCCCCGTTTCATCGGGCTCCGGTTTGACCCTTTCTTCGACGCCATCGAGATGCGCCCTCGGCGTCCCGGCGCCTTTTACAACCCTCTGAAAAGCGATCCATAATTAACCGAGTCTTGTCGCGGCTTTTGCGACACTCGCTTTTTACCGCGCACCCTCGGAGCACTTTCCGTCGCGATTCGGGAATTACTTTTATCCCTCTTCTGTTCTCGCTTTTGGGGGTGGAGGCCTGGAAATATTTAGAAGTCGCGGGGGGTCGAGGATATGATTTTTAATCCGGGGTACCGACCGGAAGAAAATTCCCAAATCGCGGTTTAGTGAACTCGTTCCGCCCTTCCTCGCTTTTTACAAGTCAAGATAGTACAATTCAATAAAATTTGTTGCGAAATTTATTGCTATTTTATTGCACAAGACATTTTTTGCTCTTATACTTTTTCCGAAAAATGCATTGCCACGATAAAAAAAAAACAATTATTAAGTCAACGTTCATCGATGAATTGTATACAAGAATTAATTGCAATAAAATAGCAATAAATCTTGCAAGAAATTTTATTCAATTGCGCTAAAGTGGCAATTCCAGCTTTATATACAATCCCATAGGATCCGAGGTCTGTCTCCCGGGACTGAATTTCTCTCGGCTAAACGGCCGGCGTTCTTAAAAATAACCACCGTGGTATCAACGGCCGCTAAACGCGGCAGATGTTGCGGGATATTTACGTCTTTATCGTCCTTCCCAATTAGCCGCTTCTGCGTCTCCTAAATCCCTTTCCCGGAGATCCAGGATAGGTCCTTTCCCCTTCGCGCTTCTAACAAAGCCCCTCCACTGTTAATAAAAAATCGATACGTTGAAATTTTCACGTTACTTCGAAGGAAAATTTTTGCGTTACTTTGAAGGAAAGTTTTCGCGTTACTTCGCAGGAAAATTTTCGCATGACTTCGTACTTCGAAGGAAATTTTCGCGTTACTTCGGAGGATATTTTCGCATGATTTCGAAGGAAATTTTCGCGTTACTTCAAAGGAAAATTTTCGCGATACTTCGCAGGAAAATTTTAGCGTTACTTCGAAGGAAAACTATCGCGTTACTTCGAAGGAAATTTTCGCATGACTTCAAAAGAAAATTTTCGCGTTACTTAGAAGGAAAATTTTCGCGTTACTTCGAAGGAAATTTTCGCATTACTTCGTACTTCAAAGGAAATTTTCGCACTACTTCGAAGGAAAATTTTCGCACTACTTCGCAGGAAAATTTTCGCACTACTTCGAAGGAAAATTTCCTTCGTAGCTCGAAGGTCCTCGATTTGACAGAGACGAAGGGGAGAAAAATTCTGTCTCGCTATAATCCAGCTCTGGCACGGATTCCATGCGGATCGCGTTCCTCTAATAATCCGGCGCCAAACGGTCCTGCGAAGCGGATTAAATGAAAAGTCCGTGTTTATTCGTCGCGAGGAAATTCGCAATAAACGTCCCTCCTCGTTTCCCTTCTCCCTCTCGTCCCTTTGTCTCTTCCCCCTTTAGAATCCTCGCGTTATGCCGCGTGCCTCGAACGTCGGTCTATTTATGCGAGCTCTTAAAATTAACTGCTTGCAAATTCCTCCCGTCGCACTTCTCCATTCCTGCCCCCTTTCCCTGGGTAAAGAGCGCCGGAAAGGACGCGCGTAAACGCGTAAAAATAAAAAAAAAAGAGTCGGCGTCGGGTGGAGTCTCGCGCCAATTCCATTTTCCGCCCCCTCCCTCCTTCCCGAAGAGTTTCCGGGAGAAGGTCTTAAAAGAGCGCCTTTCTCCGGATTTGTCAATAACCGAGCGGTTGCTGAAACCGCGCGGAACGAGGGTGAAATCGATTCCGTCGGGGCCGCGTCACGCCCGGCGCGGAACGGCCGCGATGATTGCGCCGAAGGAGTGGTCGAGCTCTCGCATTCCCTGCGTGGCCTAATCGGACCCGTTGCGGCATATCATAACTTTCCGCCCCGGTTTTATCGATCTATAAATACTACGGGACCGAGGAGGGCCTTATCGCGGGAATCCCGACACCGTATTTACACCCGCGGCCCCGTAACGAGTGCGGAATCGATTCCGCACCCCGGCAAGCGGAACAAGCCGATGAAGATTGCGGCCCGACTCTACGGTTTTCCTTCCAGCTCCGATTTCGGACATACTCCACCATAGGATTTGATTTTCCTGCACCTATGCACCTATGCACCTATGCATATATGCACCTATGCACCTATGCACCTATGCACCTATGCACCTATGCACCTATTAATAAACTAATTTCTTCTTCTGCACCTATGCACCTATGCACCTATGCACCTATGCACCTATGCATATACGCACCTATTAATAAACTAATTTCTTCACCTCTCTCGGTGCATCGACTCCGAATTATCAAACCGCCCTTTTTTTATTAACTAATTAACGAGATTCATACGTCAAAATGCATCGACCTCCACGTTAAGAATCTGCGGAATTTTCTTCATTACGAGTAACGAGGAGGAAACTCATGCGGAATTTTTTTTTATATACAAATTCGAGGGTTAGACTTGTGATTAATTAATCGATCCTTGGAGACGAGAAATTGTACTCTCGTATGTAAAGCGAGGCCTCGCATGCACGTGGGGGGGTGCAACACCCCATCCGAGGGTGCTCGGTTCGCGTAATGCTCGCGTTTACTCGGCGATCGATCCAGGCACTTGGAAACGCAGGCAAGGGCATGCAAATGCACACAGGTGCATACAGGTGCATACAAACGTAACCGCGTACGAGAGGGAACACGAGACATCCCGAATTAATAATAAAATTAATAATAAAAACCGAAGAAGAAAATTTCCCCTCCACCCAGGACCCCATAAAGGAGTGCCATGGACCCCATACACGACATTTATTTCTTATAAATAGAATTAAAAAATAATTCCAAGGTACCGTAATAACGAATGGTACATGATAACGTGATAAGAGCTCGTTAGCGTTTCTTATCAATCGTTTCGCCTCCTTTTGCTCAAGGATGGCGGTTAGGGGGTGACATGGATGACTATGGGGTGGCCAGGGGGTGCGTGCGTTTCTATGCGTGATAAATTGAATAGGGAGCCCCCTGTTTTCCCCTCCACCCCCATGGCCACCATAGGTCACCCCCCGAAGATGAAGTCGTAGCTCCCTTCGGGAAATATGGGGCGGAAGGGCGACGCATTTACCCTGGCCGGGTAATAACCATTCGTTCCGCTTATAAAGGCATGCATCAAGGAGGCAATAACCGCCGCGTATAGGGAAAGTATTTGTTTTCATTTGCATGGGCGCGTTGCCAACCCCATGGCGTTGCCAGCCCCCAAAGAAAGTAGCCGCGTACGCCCCCGAAATTCCCCGAGCTATTTACGGGGTTCACCGTTTATAACCATTTTCGGTATTTACAGAATTTACTGAATTTACCCTATTTACGGCCCCCCTCATTGAAATTCCTGCTCGAGATCTCCGCTCTCCTCGGGGGGGGAACGCCCCACGAGGACGAGCAGTCTATGGGGAAAGCGTTCGTTACCGTGGATAGAATTTTCATATGCCATCCAGGAATCGAGCCGGGACTCCCCCTTGCGCGCAGAGGGAATTTCAATTCCAGATTCTACGGGACAGACGTCGAGGGAATTCCTAGGGATTGCGAGAGGACCTCCTGCCTCTCGGGGAGGACGCGATCCTGGATAGATACGTTCACGTCCTGACCTATGACTTGGCCTTACACCCCGAGGAAGACTATACAATTGTCCGGGAATCGACTGCCTGCTTTTCGTCTCCCCAGGAGGAAAATGAAGGGAAACGGGAACTTCGAGACCAGGAATTTTTCCGCCTCTCGGGGAGGACGCGATCCTGGATAGATACGTTCACGTCCTGACCTATGACTTGGCCCTACACCCCGAGGAAGACTATACAATTGTCCGGGAATCGACTGCCTGCTTTTCGTCTCCCCAGGAAGAAAATGAAGGGAGACGGGAACTTCGAGACCAGGAATTTTTCCGGGGCACCATTTCCGCTGCTCGTCTTCGGCGGCCCTCCAGGGGGTAGTGAAACTGCACGCGGAAAGTGGAAGAAAGTTCCGGTCGCCGCCTCCTGGGGGGAGGACCAGGGCGAATCCGCAATTCCGCGGTCTCCCCCGGAGGGGTCGCGAGGTCGCCGACGAGCGGAACGGGCCTGTAATTAAACGGGCGGAAAGTTCGGACGGAAAAGCCGGACCCGAGGAGTCGCGGAAGAATCGCGAGGGCCCTTTGCGGAGGGGCGGCGAATTAGCATTAATTATTCCCCGGAAAGGGAATAAATTAAAGCCGAGTCGCACCTGCCGTCCCCGCGGAGGTATGTACCTTCCGCACTCGCGAGTACACCCTAGGTACGCGTACCGATCCAAGTGCGACATGACGCGTCGAGCTGAAGAAGCTCTAGAGAACAGGACGAGATAAATTCCGAGATGGACAGCGGGAAAAAAAAAAAAACGCACGCGGTCGTAAAGACGGCGGTTAATCCGCAACGGGTAATGACATTTCCGCGGCGTTCCGTGGGGTTTAATTAATTCTACTTGCCCCCCCGACCCCCGTGGGCGTCGATTATCCTCGATGATCCGCGACGGCGCGGCCGAATCCGACGTTCCGCGCGTTTCCCCCGCCGTCCGGTGTAAACACGTCCGCGCGTTTAATTACCCGACCGAGGAGCGTCCGTTTTTATGCGCTATCACATTTTAATTCGAGTTATATCCCGCCGCTCCCGGGGGAAACTTTAATTAAACCACCCTTCTTCCCTCTCGCCCTTTTTCAGCCCCTACAACAAAGTATAGCTCGACCCGATTCCGGGGTATAAAAAAATCCTCGAGTGGGTTTTCGACGTTTTGGAGACGCACCCAGGGTGCATCGGACACCCCGAATCTCCCGAAAATGGATGGTTAAAAAATTAAATAAAAATCCCCCCTTTCGAGGGGTTAATGCGATTATTTTAATTACGGCTCGTTATCGAGGGTGGATCGTTATATCGGGGTGGGTGCAGGCGAAGGAAGTCGCTGCAACCCCGACCAGACTGCAGGGAAAAGACTCGAGAGTTCCGCCCTCTCGACGGAAACTCGACGGTTTCCCTTCGCCGCCCCTCGACACCTGAGAATCTCTCGCCCTTGAGGCGCGACGGTAGAACCTTGACCGTGGAAAGTTCGCACCCTCGGAGCGCCGACCCCTCCGTTGGGCTTCATCGATTTTCGAGGACACTGTACGCGCCCCGTGGGGGGTCCTCCCCTACGAAGGGAGGGTAGAAGCAGAGGGTGGAGGGAAACGCACCCGCGGAGTCTCGCCTCGGAGTGAAAACCAGCGCTCCGGGTGAAAAGTCTACCCTCGAAGTTTTCCGACATTCGCATACACCATTACTACATAGGGGATGAAGATATCCAGCCGAGGGAAATGTATCTATTAATTGGGGGTACAATTACCCGGCTCGAAGGAAAATAAATTGGAAACGAGGAAACGTCGCGAGTCGATTCGGTCACGATGGGCGTTATCGGTCCTAAAGGAGGTGTCGCGGGTTTTATCGATTCGGGGGAGGTCGAGGTCGGTCTAGGGTCGTTTCAACGGGGTTTGTCAAGGGTCCACCCTTCGCTGAGCATCGGGGAGAAAAGCGGACCGTTGCCGAGTCACGTCCCCGGATAATTAAACGCGGACAGACCTCGAGGGAGACTGCGTCGAGGAGGACGAGAAACGAGAGATCGAGACTCGAGGAATCGATCCGTCCTCCCCTTCGACCAGAATATATTTCATTACGAAGAGTACATGGAAGAATCCCAAATCCTTGAAAGAAAAAAAGAAAAAGAAAATAGGAACAACCAAAAAAAAAATGACATCCAAATCGTAGGCGCGCAACAGGTAAGGAAGCGTTATCACCGGTAATGGCGAGCCTGCCTAAGACGGCGGAGAAAACGCAGCGACTCCCACGGCGGAAAGAGAGGCGCGTCCAATTCCGCGATAAAGGTGCGGGGAAGAAGAAGCGGAAAGAGGAGGAACGAGGAGGGGGAGGTCGTTACCTTGAGGAGCCGCGCAAACTGTAAAACGTAACGGCGTCGCGGGCAACCCCGAGCGGAACGGCCGACAGGTAGACGGCAAACAGCGTCTGCCGCGATCCCCCGAGTATCCCATTATGCACAATGGCTGGAAAGAGAGGGGGTTGTTCCGGTCCGTTTCTTTATATTTCCTTGCACCCCTCGTGTTCCGGCGCGGCAGGTGATCGGCCGGCAATGAGTGGGAGAGAGAGGGAGCGCGGCCTACTTGCGGGAGTGCGACAAGGACGAGACTACTCTCGAACACCCTATACCCGCGACCCCGAGAGGCTCGGCGGTTTAAAATCCGCCACCTCGTAAAACCGTCCCAAAACTGTCCCGAAACGTCCGCAGTCATTCCGCTAGACTATTACCTGCCTGCGGAAAAAAAAACGCAAGGTCCTTTGTTAAGACGATTTTCCAGCGGAACGAGTCCACCGGAATCGGCTTCAGTCGATGTGGATTTTATTTAATTCCGCGGATTCCGCCCGGATTCCGCGCAGAGTCTCCCCGAGGAAGAGGATGAAGAAATGGCCGTAAACGCGGCCGAATTAATAATTCCGCAGTCGGCGCACCTTGAGTGTGCCCCCCGTCCGGCATTTTGATCGGCAATGAGTTACGGGCGTAATTGCATCCTCCGTGCCCTAACCATTATGCATAGTTTACGAGCAATTATCCGCTGATTAAGCGCAACGAGCGGCGAGGAATGCGCACTCATTACTCCGCAGCGAGAATATATATATATTAACTTCAGGAGCGTCCGCGGAGCGGAAAGGGCGCGATTTCCAATCGGTCGCCGCGACGTTTAACCGAGTTACGATTCAATCCCGACGTCAATCGGGACACTTTGGGGCGGCAATCCGCGGGATATTGCCCGCGGCCGGGGTTTCCGCGGCGAAACGGCCGCGGGCCGGGCAACAAGGCGGATCCGTCGATCGCCTCGCTCCGGAATAAATCCAGAGGGAATGAAATCAAAGGCGCCGCGACGCTCGGTAAAAGGCGGAGACCGGTAATCCGGCGCGGGTATTCCGCGGGGGATTATCGCGGAAACCGCAGTGCCACCCGCGTGGACGGTGGGCAAACAGGGCCCTCGGCGAAGCCGAGCATCGTCGTCTTCGACTTCGTCCTCGTCTCCCTTCCGTCCCTCTCTCTCTCTCTCCCCCGTCCGAGGAATCCGCGAAGGAGAAAGACGGAGCGACCCTCCCGGCGCGTTTTATGGGTTCCCGGGCCGCGTCCTTTTATTTTTCCCATTATTTAAGTGCCAAGCGAGTTAACAAAAACCGGCCAACCGGCGCGCCGCCATTATTCCCAGCATCCGTAGAAGAGCAAGATTCACCTGATGAGTTTCTCGGCCCGACCGGTCGGGCCGGAAGCGACCTGCCTCGATCGCCCTCCACTTCCCCACATTTCACGGTGATTTTTTTCCATTTTCAATTTTTTCCCCCGCCCCCTAGACCCCCTCGAAATTTTCACTTTTGAGGAAGGGCGAGGAAAAATTCAATCGATAGTAATATCGCCCGGAAATTTAATCCAGGCTTACTCGTCACCTTATCGATCAGCTGATTAATCGGGATTTCGCCGGGGAGTAAAAAAGACGTGATACGCCCACTCGGAGCTATCGACCGGACGACTCGTAACGTCTTGCTCTTCCCCTAACTCGGCACCCCCCCCGACACGCTCCGCCGAGTGTGTCGGCGTTCGAGGTTCCGTGTGCGGAAAACAAATATCGACCTGCCGTCGTTCCGACTCCCCCGGGTCCGACTACGCACCGAGACAACGGGGGTGTCCTCTCTCTCTCTCGGCGGAGCTGCGCCGGCTCGAGAAAAGGAGGGCCCTCCCGCTAGACACTTTGCATACGCGTCCTCCCGAGGAAAAAGGATCGATTCGACGGGGTCGAAGGTTCCCGGAGAAAACCCGCCGTCGAGACGACCTCGACTTTCACCGCGGAAAGCAAGAGTTCCCGTCCAGTGGAGGGTCAGGAGCGAAGATCTACCCCGGGATGAGAAAATTCCCCATGAGTTCGGGATCGACTTTTTCAGCCTCCAAGGAGGGAAGGATACTGGGAGAATGGAGGACGTATCGAAATTAGGGATTCTTTTCACGGGCAGGACGGATAAAACCGCGGAACGCGAGAGATCCTCAGGTGACGCGCCCTTCTCCTGACCGTAGTCCCTCTTCTCCTGACCGGGAGAAATTTCGATTGGAGGGAATTAACCTCTCCCTAGAGGAGATAATAAATCCTCGATTTCTGCCAGAACAAGTCGAGATTTCTCGAACGCTCGTGAATCGCATTAACCCAGTGCGGTCCCGTTACTTTCTCCGCCATGGCGGGGAAAAAGGCGAAGAGGAGGCGGAAAAAAAAAACGAAGCCGCGGAGGAAAAAAGGTCAAAGCGATCCTCGAGGTCCAATGTCCCAGAAGGATGATTCGAAAAATGATAAAGCCCAAAATCCAATCCTAAAAAATTAATTCCCGTCTCTCTCGCGGAATGAAAAATCTCGAAAAATTGGAAAAAAAATCCCCTGTTGGCAATTTTCATGAGAAAAATATTGGATGTCGCGCATCGCGTGGATTTAATCTCTCCTGATTTCTGGATCGATGTTTCCTCCTTTGGTTTTCGGTTCCCTGAATTCTGTCTCCGAAGTCGCCATTACGGGTCGGTCCCCGAGCGCATCGTTAGTCTGGCGCGATCCCGTTATTAAGGATGGCATGCCGCTCGGTCGGATGGTTAAGCCCCCCATAGCGGGTATATTCCATACTCCAGACACCATACTCCATGCCAGCCGAGAACCGAGGACGCGGAGAGAAAGAGAGATTCCCAGGGAGAGGACCAAACCAACCGAGGTTGAGCCCGCGCAAATTAAAACCACACCTCGGAATTTAGAACGCGACCAAGCCCATGATAACCTCTGGGTTATCAAAAGAAAAAAGAGAGAAAAGTATCACGCACCATAAATCACCATAAGTCACCATAAGTCACCTCCAACCAAAATCTACGGTCAGCGGTTCACTTGAAATCTCTCGAGTTATTATCAAAACGACGCGTTTTAAGGTGAAATTTCGACATATCGATATACCGATCCGGAATTCTGAATTCTAAATTCCGAATTATCGACTCCAGAGTGCAGGAGGAGGGCGTCACGTGGGGGAACATCTCAAAAATCAATTTCCCCGGGTAGATCGATTCAATAAAGTCAATAATGATCGGGGAGGGGAGAAAATAAATAAATAAAGTTGCAACCGAGGGGGGCGATCGGGTCGCCGTAAAATTACTATAATCCGGAGGAGGGAGAGGGCCCAATCAAACGTACATTTACCGGGATGTCCTTTATAAGTAAGTCATGAATATTAATTGGGGAGAGAGAGCCGGTCGTGTACGACGACCCACACGGGCCGTGTACTTAAACTTGTCTACAAGGTGATCCGTATAATATGCAGCTTCATTAATGTCCCGCTCTCTCGGCCCCCTTTTCTCCCAGACTCGCAGGTGTCTCTAGGTGTGCACCGGGTCGAATCTCGCGACTCGCTTCGAGACTTCGATCTCTCGAGAGGCGGATCGCAGAATCCGATATCTCGGATCGCAGAATCCGATATCTCGCTTGGCCTTTACCGCTTCGAGAGGTTAGGTCGATGTCGAATTAAAAATCGAAAAGGGGCACGCGATATCCAGGAATTCATCTTTTGGCCTTTTCTCGACAATGGACTGGATGAGATCGAGGTGCCATAAAAAATCCCGGCCACTCCGAAATTTAACCAAAAATAATTAATAAACATATACTGAAATTTCCTGCCGTCGTTTCGATTCGCACCCTTGTACATTTAACCACGAGGAAGGGGTTAATACGTCGACGACTCCGTTTTGCACCAGGAAAGAGATTGCCCGAGATAGCCAAGTGCCACCGGCGACATTTCCCCACGATTCGCGAGTGGGACGTGCCAAAGCACCGATCCTGGCAATTCGATATCCTGGAGGCGCTGGCACCGGCAAGGATACGCCTGCCACTTGGCCCGACATCGAGATAAATAAAAAAAATTTTTTTCAAATAAAAAAACCGACCAACAACCAGTCTTATCTCATTATCCTTCACCTAACAATTCGCCTCTCGAGTGGACAGGGAGTATTACGAGGAGTATCGCACTCGAACGTTTCATTACCAGGTCATAAGTACTCCACTCGACGCGTTCCCGACACCGAGATAAATAAAAAAAAATTTTTTTAAATAAAAAAACCGACCAACAACCAGTCTTATCTCATTATCCTTCACCTAACTTCACATCCGATCGAATCTCATGGATTTCCGTCTTGCCGTACCCATTCCGTCCGCGATTCCGCGCGGAGAGAATCGCCTCTCGAGTGGACAGGGAGTATTACGAGGAGTATCGCACTTGAACGTTTCATTACCAGGTCGTAAGTACTCCACTCGACGCGGCGAGAGGAAGGAGGAGGAACAGAGGTGGAAAGAGGAAGAGGGAGAGAGAGAGAAGAGAGCCGTTAATTGATTCGTCGAATGACCGGAGAGCCGGCTAAATTAAAATACCTGCCTGTCCCCCTTATCAGGGGGGACTTATCGTAATAAAAATTTTCCCGGCCCTCCTCGGCTCCTTTATTTCGCCCTATCGGGCAAATGTCATTATCCGGCTGCATTCCGGGGATCCCTCCTCCCCGGATCGCCGGATCTCCCGCGAATAATCGGCCGCGGAATTGCGTGCGGAACCAAATCGACGAGATCGAAATTTCCGGTGAAATAAAGAATTCCTCTCCGTCCTTATCAGGGGGTTAAAAAATGATTTCTTCATTATTTTCGAGGGCAAGGTCCGATCGATCCGGGATTTATATTAACCGGGAATTCCGCGGCGAGGCCGTCTTAACGTCGTAACGTTAACTAAATTGAATTTTAACGTCGTAACGTTAACTAAATCGAATTTTAACGTCGTAACGTTAACTAATCGAAATTTCCGGTGAAATAAAAAATTCCTCCGTCCTTATCGCGGGATTAAAAAGTATGATTTCTTCATTATTTTCGAGGGCAAGGTCCGATCGATCCGGGATTTATATTAACCGGGAATTCCGCGGCGAGGCCGTCTTAACGTCGTAACGTTAACTAAAACTGCAATCACGTTAAACCGTCCCCGGCACGACGGGCAACAAATCCGATTATGCATATCCGATTGTCCCGGGTTATAAAGTTTCGATTGCACGGTAATCTAATTAAGCGCTAAAACCTCGCTGCCCCCCAAGTGCAGGACAATCGATCATTACCGTCGACCCCGTCCGATAATCTTCGAATAATAAATTCGACGATACCCGTTGCGAAAAAAAAAATTAAAAAATCCAAAATTTGACAAAACTTGCACATCTACCGGTTTACGGGTAACGTCGAATTTCAGCGGAGACCGAGTTCTGCTTTCCTTTCCTCCTTCTTCTTTTTTTTCCCCTTTTTTCCCGGGACCACCTACCGCTGGACCGTGAAGACCTCCGCGGGGGAAAACGCCGGAGAAGAAGCGGAGAGAGGGACGGAAATTACGAGGCAGCAAGACGGCCGGTCAAGCGACGCGGAGGAAATCGAGACTCGCGGAATTCCGGCATCCCCTTTCCTCCCACCCCTATTTGGGGAGGCGAGGGGGGAGGTGACGAAGGTGGAGGCCGCGCGTATGATGCTTCTTTTACGGGCGCACCCACGCCACCCCTCCCCCCCCCCCCGACATTATGTGAAGTTGCTTCTATAAAACCGCATTTTTACAGCGGCGCACTTCATTCGTTACGGCCGCGCCGCCCACGGTTATATATGCGAGCGCCCCCGCGCGGGAGGCGCAGTCGCGATCCGGCAGCCGCAGGGGTAGCAGGGTCTCGTGGAGGAAGGGTAAGTCCTTAAGATTTCTATTCCTCTTTAGGGGAAAAAAAAAGATGTCCAATGAACCGAAGACATTTTTTTTTTTTCCCCTCGGTGTATACGTGCACCCAGCGATGCACTCAGCGATGCACTCAGCGATGCACCGGCGATGCAACGCAGGGTAGCAAGGTCTCGTGGAGGAAGGGTTAGTCCTTAAGATTTCTATTCCTCTTTAGGGGAAAAAAAAAAGATGTCCAATGAACAGGAGATATATTTTTTTTTTTCCTCGGTGTATAAGTGCACCCAGCGATGCAGCGCAGGGTGTCGGGATTCTCCCTCGTCCTTTTAGGGAGGGGAGAAAGGAGACGGAAAAAGGAGAGGGTTGGGTGGTTGATATTAAATCCGGGTGACTGGCGCGTCCCGGACGGGACGAGGGAGGCCGAGGGAGAGAGAAGTACAAGGGTGGCGGGAAGAGGAAAGGACGGAACGACGCGACCAAAGACGAGGGGGAGAAAGAGAGAAACAGCCCCGACGACACCAGATGGAGCTGACTTGCCGAGAGTGACGTCAAATTAAAACACGCACCGACGCGACGATTCGACGACTCCCCCCAGCCGAACCGACGCGGACCCCCCGCAGCCCTACGAGACCCGGGGGATTCCGCGTCTCCCCCGTTCCCGCCCTTGCGGCGACGGAAATAACCGCGGCGACCGCTCGGCCGAAACCGCGGAATCGCCGCGGCGACCCTTCTTGCGGAAAATAGATATCCGGCCGGGAGGATCCGCGCGACGGTTTCCGCAAGCGGAAGACCCGGATTGGACGGATGCGAGGTATTGCGTTAATATCCCTTCGAAGTGTGCGGCGAGATCTAGCGGCCTAGAACATGGGAAAATACGAAGATAGGAAAGGAGAGAAGTCGACAGGGTGCGGAAAAATCCAGCGGACAAAGGCGGTCCCGAGAGCGGAATGACTCACGAGGTGTCCCCCTCGATCGGATCGATCCGATTATCCATCCTCGTCAAAAAGCAGGGACCCCCGAAAATCCCTGTCGCCCCGCAGGCGCGGAAAAGCTAATCCCGCCAGCCGAAGGAGCGATTTCCGCGACCCCTCCCGCACGGCGGGACAATCGCGACACGCGTCCCGCGTCAATGGCGCGGATTCGACGCGGCCGCGTTCCAGCGGGGCGAGAGATTAAAAAGGGAGACGGAGCGACCCCCCTAGGGTGGGTGGAACAGAGAGGGTGAAAAAAAAGAAAGAATTGACGGGCCTCGATAGGCGGAAAGAAATCCCGCACAAAGGGCCGGGTTGATCTCCATTATCTCCCCCCGATTTTCACCCGCGGAGATTCCGCCCTTAATCGCGCAGTCTCGCGAAACGACTCCCTCCACCCTCCCCGAGGAAAACAGTTTTTGGAAGAAAAGCGAGCCGAAAAGTGAAATCGAAGGGTTGGCTCGAAAATAAGAGGGCGAATTACGCCACGGGTTACTTACCCCTGAGGAATTGATTACCTGGCACCCCTCTACAATTTAAATTTGCATATGTATTTTTTTTTTTTTTCTTTTGGGGAATTTTCACGGAATAGGTTTAATTAGGTTTTCGACGACAGCTGGCCGGGGACGGATCCGCGGTTATTATTACGCTTTACACCGGCGGGGGTGAAATTTTAATTAGTGCGAGACCGGCGAGTACGCACCCCGCGGGGTAATTAACGGTGGAGGTGCAGGTTAAACGATAGGGGGGATCGGGGTAGGTTCGATGATCGCTGATCCAGAGATTTCCCGCTTACCAGAAACCGGGGGTGAAATGGGTTGCGAGTCGAAGGGTTAGAACCTCCCCCCGAAAAAAAAAAGAATCGAGAAATATCGCGAGATCGATCGGAAATAACCGAGGAACGTCGACGGGGGTTGGAAGTGGAGGCGCCCCTGGACATCGATTAAAACTTCCGGGGGGCGGTTTCCCTCCGCGGGGATTCCGCTCCTCCGGAGAAGAAAATTGTTTCCCTCCCCTGGCCCAACTTTAGTCAACCGCGCCCCATACCGCGTCGTCGCAACCCCTTCGGTCGTAAAGACGACCCCCGGAGGAAAGGGAGGGAAAAACGAAAAAGAATCGGCGGATTTCGCGAGATCGACGATAAAGAAATAAAGGAATAAGGATATCTGGATCCACCGGGGTTTCGGCCACCCCCCCGTCGGAGGTCGGCCAATCTAGGGTGGAGTCGCGAGAAAGCAAAAAGGGAACACCCTGGAAATTCAATGGCCATTGAAAGGGCCCGAGAGCAAACTTCGCCCGGCAGAGTTGAGCTATACCTCCGCGCCCTCTCGGAGAGAGAGAGAGTTAAGGCGCGGCGCGTAGATTGAATTTCGGTGAAAAAAGAGAAATAAAAAAAAGAAAATTAGAAAAACGACCTAGGAGATTAAGGGGGTCACGCCGAGGGCGCGGCGGGGCTCGCGAACTTTCCGCGGCGGAAAGGAAAAAATAAAGAAAAAGAAAGAAAAGGGGTTAACCAGCCCGTTAAAAAATCCTCAAATATTAATATAAAAATTGCCGGACCGAATTTCAATCAGGATTTATCACAAACTATTGATATCGCATATCTAAAGAATTTGGCTACTAAGAGCGCCTAAAGGCGCCCGACGTTTGGTCGAGTATCCCCTGCACGGTCAGAGGAATCTCGCCCATATGTCGAAACGGCTCCGTGTCCAAAGGGTTAATCGATGACTTGTACGCGATATGAAAAAGAAGAAACCCCTCGAAATCGAGATTTACCTGAGGTTCTCCTTCTACACTTATAAAATAAAATTGCATTTAACCGAAGAAATACATTATTTAACCCTATGGCTACTAAGAGCGCCTAAAGGCGCCCGACGTTTGGTCGAATATCCCTTGCCCGGTCAGAGGAATCTCGCCCACATGTCGAAACGGCTCCGTGTCCAAAGGGTCAATTCTCCCATCAAACCTCCCCATCCGACCCGACCTCGACTCTTCGCCTTTCCGCAGGGGATATCCATGAGGATTAAGGCCGTCTTTATAGGTAGGAGTCCGCGTACAAAGTGTTCGGGATGCGGATGAAAGGCCTCCGCGAGAACTGGGCGCAGCGCGCGAGGTCTCCCGAGGGTTCCCGGGGAGAGCTGCCAAACGGGCGGGCTCCGGTCGAGAGATCGAGCCGAGATAAAACCGGGATCCGAAAAGGCCGCCAGGGGAAACCGGTACTCGATTATTCGAGTATGCAAAATAACCAGATGTGGAAGTCGAGAGAGTTATTGTTAAAGCCGCGGCGGGCGCGCGCCTCGAGGATCCCTCCCTCCAAGTGTCTCTCAATTTCACTTCTTCCCTCTTCCCGAGGAAAACCTGAACGAGCCGAAGGAAGATCCACCCGACAATTGATAATGACATTTCTCATCCCTGTAATCCCAATTCCGATCGATTTTATTCCCCGTACTCAAAAGAAGTTTCCTCTTATCACTCGATGTAAGTAAAGTCCAAAAGTAAAGAGGATAAGGAACCCCTCCCCGGGGGAGAGGTCGAGGGAGGGTTCGAGATAAATAATAAAACCCCCCCGGAGAAGGGGAGAATTCCCGATTCGGTCCAACATGCCCGTAAATTCCGAGCACCTGTCCCGGGTACCCTCGGATCGGCTCGGAGACGTTTCCGGTGGGACGTGGGGGGAGGGGAAATAAATAATGAAACAGCAGAGGGAGGCAGAAGCTCGGAAACAAAAGGGGGACCGGAAGAGCAAGGACGGACCCGACCGGAAGGACGTTCCTCCCGTGGCGGAACTCGAGCAAACGGGACGTCTCCAGGAGAGGGTCCTTTACCGGATTCTGAAAGATCCTCCTCCACCGAGAGAGACAAACCCGATGAGAATAAATTAATCAAGCGAGTTCCAAGAGATCGAAGGTACCGCGCGTCTAGGCCGCGGCGGAATCCGCGCCGTAAATCCCTATCCGGGGTTTTTTCCGCGGGTAGTGCGTCATAGGGGGAGGGATCGAGGTCGGTGCAAGGATCGCGGAATCCTGCAGGGTAGGCTGCCGGAAACTACGGGGAAAAAGAGGCGGAGAGGAAGTGGCGAGATTCGAGATTCGAGATTCGAGATTCGGGGGAATTTACGGAAGGACGAGGGACTTCGAGCAAAACGCCCGGGACAATCGTCGATGGAATCTCCCGGGGAGCTTTCCGGCCAAAGCATCGGTGGCGACGATTAGCGAAGTGGAAGCTCCCGACTTCCTGCGACGCTTTTTTAACGTCGATCTTCCCCTTCGTTCTCGTCGAAAATCAAAGAGAAAATCGTAAGACAATTCCCCCCGACTAGAAATTAGTCCTTCGGAGGGTTGGAAGGATTCGTTCGATCCTTGAGACTTGCGACGCCTTCAAGGATCCAAAATGAAAGATTAAAAAAAAAAACCAATCATCAAATCGATGAAAAAATCGAAGAGAAAATTCGCGAGTCGCAAAAGTTTCATTCGAGGTCCTTGAGGCTCGCGACGCCTCCAAGGATCTAAATTCAAAGATTAAAAAAGAAAACCAAAGATCAAGTCGATGAAAAAATCGAAGAGAAAATTCGCGAGTCGCAAGGGTTTCATTCGAGGTCCTTGAGGCTTGCGACGCCTCCAAGGATTTAAATTCAAAGATTAAAAAAGAAAACCAAGGATCAAATCGATAAAAAAATCGAATAGAAAATTCGCGAGTCACGAGGTTAATCCTTCGAGGGGTCGCAAGGGTTTCGTTCGAGGTCCTTGAGGCTTGCGACGCCTCCAAGGATCAAAATTCAAAGATTAAAAAAAAACCAAAGATCAAATCGATGAAAAAATCGAAGAGAAAATTCGCGAGTCGCAAAAGTTTCATTCGAGGTCCTTGAAGCTCGCGACACCTCCAAGGATCTAAATTCAAAGATTAAAAAAGAAAACCAAGGATCAAATCGATAAAAAAATCGAATAGAAAATTCGCGAGTCACGAGGTTAATCCTCCGAGGGGTCGCAAGGGTTTCGTTCGAGGTCCTGCCCAGGGGTGGAATAAAACGGGCATAAGGGCGAGCCTTGAGGCATGCGTCGCACAAAGCGCTCCCCCTGCAGCCCTAACGAGCCCACCAGCCGGTATCGTATTTCACGGACCGGTGCATGCATAGTAAAGCTTATTAATTCCATTTAATGGGCTTAAGTCTGGCTCCGGCAAGGTAGGTCGGAACACAAGGCCGGACTGGCTCGGTCTCGGGGACGGGACGGGCCAATGAGCGGCTCGACCGTGAGAAACGCGCCGCAGGAGACGCGCGGACTGCCCGAGTCGAGGACCCGATAAAGATGACCGACCGGAATGGTCATCGACGTCCTTTGCGGCCGGTCCAGCCGCAAGGACGAGAATTCAACTCCAGGAATCGAACGGCTACTCTTGGACTTTCATTCCGTAAGATTCGAGGAGAATGAGGAGGTGCGGAAAAAATACCGCGAAACGTCCTTTGCGGCCGATCCAGTCGCAAGGACGAGCATTTAACTCCAGGAATCGGCCGATCCAGCCGCAAGGACGAGAATTCAACTCCAGGAATCGATCGGCTACTCCTGGAGTTCACTCCGTAAGATTCGAGGAAAACGCAGAGGCGCGGAAAAAATAACGCGAAACGTCCCTTGCGGCCGATGCAGCCGCAAGGACGAGAATTCAACTCCAGGAATCGAACGGCTACTCCTAGAGTTCACTCCGTAAGATTCGAGGAAAACGCGGAGGCGCGGAAAAAAGACCGCAATACTCCCGGGAAAACGTCTCCGCGGGGTGTTGGGGATATATTAAGTCGGCGTTCGGGTGCGCGTCTCGACGGTGGAATTTTTTTTTCTTTTTTTATTTCCGCACGCGGCCTCGTCGGCGCGCATCGGCGACACCTCGCGGGATGAATGGCCAATCAAGGGCGGCGGGAGAAAAGGAAGATCTCGAGGGAGAGCGATGAGGCGGCGGCCGCGCGCGTTTTAATCGAATGACGGCCTCGCGCTAGCGCGCGATTTGTGCGCGATTCATGAATTATTAAAACCAATTAATCTCGCCGACTCGGTTATATAGGTTGAGAAAATAAGAGCGCGTTATGTACGTATTAATCGAGTCCGCAGCGGACTCGTTGGCCGCGGCCATTCGATATTGTCAAAAGAAATCCGGCGATTCCGCGATCGACCTCGAGAGAAAAAAAAAAAAAGAAAAGGTGGAGGATTCGAGTAAACGCGCGGAATAAATATCCAACCCCCCTCCCGATTTTTCCGCATCTCGATCCGGAGAGCGAGGTCGGCTCTCACCGAGAGGCGATTACCTTGAAATCGAGTCCGGCCGCAGCGGAACGGCCGCGAGTCCCCCGGCTCGTCGACCCGGAGGAAACGACCGCGTCTTTCGGCCGCAGGGACGCGCCTGCGGATTTTCCGCGCCACGCGAGCGCAACCTTGTTTCACGGCCGGATTCGCTCTGGATGCGGCCAGGACCGCGGAAGAGCGGCCGCAGGTCGGAGAGGTCAAGCAATCGAGAACATCAAGTTGCGGAAACGCGTTGCGTCCTAAACTCGCAAGGTTTCCAATTTCATTTCTTTTCCCCCTGAATTTATTAAGCGCGCACCTAGAGCCCTCCGCAAGCGGAATTACGTAGGTCGTACGTTTCCGCGAGTCCTGGACGCACGTGCGACCCGCGCAGGTGCCGCACGCGGCCCGGCCGCGCAGGTGCAGGCCGCAAGGACCGCCGGCCGGCGCACAGGCGCACAGGTGCACGCGGCAGGTTGCGGCCGGCATTCGCACGGCGAACGCGGAAGCGCGAGCACCCTCCTCTCCCCCCCTTGCGATTCCGCAAGAAGCGCGGAAACGCGCAAGAGGATGACTCGTTTCGGCGGACGCACCTGCGCGCAGGTGCGGTTTATGGGTGAAACGCGGCGCGTTTGTCGAGAAAGTCGGGTCATGGAGGGTAATTAGATGAAATTTCTATTTTTCTCATGAAATTCAAAGAGATGTCTGAAATTCGGGAAATTTCCTCGCAATGCTCCGAAATCCCTGAAATTCCGTTAAATGCCGAAAATTCCGCGCAACGTTCCAAGCTGCCGAAAATGCTCCGAAATTCCCTTAAACGCCGAAAATTCCGCGCAACGTTCCAAACTGCCGAAAATGCCCTGAAATTCCCTTAAACGCTGCAAATTCCGCGCAACGTTCCAAACTGCCAAAAATGCTCAGAAAAATCCCCTGAAATTCCCTTAAACGCCGAAAATTCCGCGCAACGTTCCAAATTGCCGAAAAATGCCCTGAAATTCCCTTAAACGCCGAAAATTCCGCGCAACGTTCTAAACTGCCTCGAATGCTCCGAAATTCCCTTAAACGCCGAAAATTCCGCGCAACGTTCCAAATTGCCGAAAAATGCCCTGAAATTCCCTTAAACGCCGAAAATTCCGCGCAACGTTCCAAACTGCCTCGAACGCTCCGGAAAAATGTCCTGAAATTTCCTGAAACCTCCGCATCTCGTCGTCAAGGTGGAGGAACCAAGGGAGAAAGAGAGACGGCGATATATCGAGGCTCGCCGCTAATTTGGGCTCGTCGCGCCGTCCTTTGCGGTGCGGTTTCGCGGAAGGCCGAAAAAGAGGAGGGAATACAGGGTCTTACAAAGGGGCCGTAGAGAGGGAGAGAGACAGGACTCCCGAATCCGCCGGCGATCCGCTCCCGAGGGATTGGTGCCGGTTCGCGCGCATCCCCCGGGTCGCGGTTCTTGCGGCCGTCCCGCCGCGGAATACCGAAACTCGCCCAGAGATAAATGACATAATCGCCGCGCCGCGGGCGTAACCGGATTCGCCGACGTTCCGGACGCGTTTTTCTCCCGCGCAACCCAGAATTTCATTCTTCCCGTGTACATTAATTATCAATTAATCATAATAAAAATAATCTCCCCCCTCACGGTACTTTCCTATACAACGTAAACCGAGAAATTCGTTAAAAAGGAAATAAAAAATAAATAAAAAAATCCCAGATTTCAGGAATAAAAATCCGTGTACATTATCAATTAATCATAATAAAAATAATTTCCCCCCTCACGGTAGTTTCCTATACGAAAACGTAAACCGAGAAACTCATTAAAAAGGAAATAAAAAAATAAAAAAAATAAATAAAAAAATCCTGGATTTCAGGAATAAAAATCCGTCATATTCTCCCGGTGGGGTTGAAAATATGAAATTAAAAAAATATGTATATATTCGAAGCCGAGGTCGAGAGAACACATGAAGCAAGGAGTCGCGTCTCCTTCGAGAGATATCGCCGGCTCCGGTAATACCCGCGGGAAAGTTTCGCTCCTCTCTCTCTCCCCTTCTACGCGTTCCTCTTTCTCCCTACGCGTTCCCCACCTCCCTTTCCGCGTCCCGCCGGAGATGGCGGCGTTTAAGGCCGACTCGTTTCGAGATCCCTCGGGGACCGGCCAAGGCGTCGGGTTATCGGGCGATATCGTGTTTCATTACCGGGAACCGAGGCAGCGATGTACGGGCGCGAAAGGTTGCCCCGTGAAATTGATTAAAGCCTCTCCATCTCCCTCTCTTTCTCTCTCTCTCTCTACCGCGGTTTCTCCGGACGCGAGACGTCTCTCCCTCGAATTTTCCTCCCCGATTCCCGATCGTTCCAAATCCGCCTTTTCACCACCAAGACCCGCAATCAACGAAAAATATAATATACCATGTAATTACGAACGAAAGATACATACAGTGAAACACCGAAATCTGGAGAATGTCGACTTTCACCGGTGAATGTCGACATTCTCCAATTTCGGTCATTCACGGTAACATATATATATAAGATATAATTACGAATTAATAAACGCCTCCTAAGATCCCTCGATTAACGCCCGGGCGTGAATTTCCGCGAGTTTCGGCAAATTCCGCGACCGGCAAGTTCTCCACCCCCTCCCTCCCCCCGGCTGGGGGAACTTTAAACGAGTTCGACGGGCTGCACCCTTCCCAGGGGGTGGTGAGGGGGTGGGTATCGCGTGTCGTTTGTCATTTGTCAAACGCGACCGCGCGCGCAGCGGGACGTCCGTCGCGGAAACCTCGCATAACCGAGGATCCACCCGCGACAGATGGCGGGAAGAAAGTTTCCTCCCCCCGGGGGGTGGATCCACCCCTCGTAGGACCTGTCGCACCCTGTCATTAGGTTACCGGCATCCCGGTTAACGCGAAAAGGATGAGAGAGCCCCCCTTAAGTCGATGCACCTGTTCGCGCGGATGCATCGAGGTGATTTAAATCGCTCGATCTGAAAAACCGCCATTTTTTCTAATAGTCAGAATAATAATTTTTTTTTTCATCGGAGAAGGGAGAGAGAGTGATAACATCAAGTCAAAGATAAGCCACCGCATTGTGTGGTCTTGTGAGGTGATTTAAATCGCTCGATCTGAAAATTCGCGATTTTTTTTCTAATCGTCAGAATTATAATTTCTTTTTTCACCGGGGAAGGGAAAGAGAGAGTGATAACATCGAGTCAAAGATAAGCCACCGCATTGTGTGGTCTTTGAGGTGATTTAAATCGCTCGATCTGAAAATTCGCGATTTTTTTTCTAATCGTCAGAATAATAATTTTTTTTTTCATCAGGGAAGGGAGAGAGAGTGATAACACCAAGTCAAAGATAAGCCATCGCATTGTGTGGTCATGTGAGGTGATTTAAATCGCTCGATCTGAAAATTCGCGATTTTTTTTCTAATCGTCAGAATAATAATTTTTTTTTTCATCAGGGAAGGGAGAGAGAGTGATAACATCGAGTCAAAGATAAGCCACCACATTGTGTGGCTATTGAGAGCGGGAGAGATAGAGAGAGACGGTAATGGCCCTTTAACCTGTAACCCCCACCAGGGGGGCAGGGGGCTCGAGTAATTACGGAGTTAACCGATGCAAATTACAATAATTTGCGCTCAGGAAGTGCCCCCCCCCATTCCGTTCGTTTCGGTAGTCGTTAAGCGGCGCGCTTCCGCCGGCGGGGACGACGTCCGAGACGCCATCTGCATTTTTTATGGGATTTAAGGGACTGTCCATGGGATGAGCCCCCCTTCGGCCCCTCGCCAGGAGGAGAGCTTTCGGGAGGAAGCTTCCCGACTGGCCGTCCAATTATCCCGAGGGACGCGGGACGCCTCTTAATTCGGCGACGAGAGCGACTTCGAAAATAAACCAGGTCGATCCTGGGATAGACCAGGAAGAGGGAGGGGGGGTCCTATTTATTGCGGTTCCTGGATAGAAAAGAGGAAGAAAAGGATTGCACTCCCGGGGGACTCGAGGTCGAGAGGGAAAAATAAAAATATATATACATATATATATATATATATGTTTTCACACACCGGTGAATGTCAACATTTACCGGTGTAAGTCAGAAATAAAGGTATTTAGCAAATGTTTCGGACATACACTAAACGACTGTGTGAATGTTGACATTCACCGGTGAAAGTCGACATTCTCCAGATTTCGGTGTTTCACCGTAACATATATAATTTTCTCCCGATTCGCAAGAAATGTAATTTTTTTTTCTTCCTTATCATTAATCGTCCCACACCTAGTACTTCGATTAATCCCAGACCCCGTCCGCGGGATGGTCCCGGAAAAGTTATCATTTTTCCCGGGGCTCGAAAATATGTATCGCGTCGCCATTAATCAGCTGGGCCGATTAATCACGCCGCTCCTCTTGCCCCGAATTTCGGGGATTAATTTTCCACCCTCCTACATATATTCTTCTCCGTTTTCTCTTCCTCCCACCCCGGCGATTAATTCGAGAGAAAAGTGCCGACGGCGCGATTAGCCGTATCCCGCCATCCGACCTCGTTATCGAGTTCCTCGAAACTAGCCCGAGTGACCCTCTCCCTCGGCGACAAAGAGGCGATATATCCCGCGACACCGTTTTCTCCAAAGGTGTGATTCACGTTACGGGTCGGCTCTCCTCGACAATGCGCCATCGGAGAGCCGTATCTTCTCGGAAGGATTTCTCGACTTCTCATTTTCACGACCACGTGGTCGGCACAACGGCGACGAAAGAATCGCGGTCGGACATGACACCTAAACCGCGCAATGAATGACGTTAATCCATTAAATAAAAAAAATACACAAAGCAGAAGAAACTGCGATACGTGAGAAATTTAAATAATCGAAGGAAATGTAAAACATCCCAGGATAGCGGATGAAGTGATAAAGTAAGAAAAAAAAATCCTCTCGCGATGATTACGTTAATTCCTTAAAAAAAAAAAAATACACGAAGCAGTAGAAACTGCGACACGTGAGAAAATTAAATAATCGAATGAAATGGAAAACATCCCAGGATAGCGGATGAAGTGATAAAGTAAGAAAAGTAAATCCTCTCGCGATGATAACGTTAATCTATTAAATAAAAAAAAATACACGAAAAACACCCCAGGATAGCGGATGAAGTGATAAAGTAAGAAAAAAAATCCCCTCGCGGTTTTCGCGAATGCGCAGTCGGACCTGCGGGGCGGAATCGCCGCGCACCTTCCGGGCCTACGAGAGGCGGGTTTGTCGAGCTTATTAAGCTCGTTAAAGGACCCCCCGGCCCCGATTTCCGCGGCATTATGTTTCCATCCCCTTGGCTCGGGGGGTT
This sequence comes from Orussus abietinus, assembly GCF_000612105.2. Lineage (NCBI taxonomy): Eukaryota > Metazoa > Arthropoda > Insecta > Hymenoptera > Orussidae > Orussus > Orussus abietinus. The sequence goes on from NW_019394244.1 coordinate 755,353, forward strand.
AATGAAGCCCGCGACCATGCAGCGGGCGTCGCGATAAAGGGGGTTAAGAAAAGCGCTTTTCTCGCCGATTTCGGATTCTTACGGCGAGAGAGAGAAGCGTTGGAACGCTCCCAAAGATGCGAAAAAACGGGATAATTGCGGAGGTCCCGGGGGAAGCCAAGCCGAGGAGTCGGCATTTCCGAAAAACCCCCACACCCTTGCGCGAGAAAATCCGGGATTTTTTTATCACCTCTCAGGGTGATAAGGTATCGTCGCCTCCTCTTATCAGGGCATTCGTCCCACCGACATCGAGATCGTCGCCACCCTCGACGGTGGAAGAAAAAAAAAAAAGAAGCACCTCGGAGCAGACAGTCGGAATTAAAAGAGACCAGGCGAGAGAACGGGAAGCGAAGTCCACGTCCACCTCGGTAGTCCCCTCGATATATCGAAATTGGTACCTAGGACACGGGCCATTATCGTATGTAAATACTGGAGGGGGAGGGAAAGTAGCCTAGCGGTAATAAGGAGAGAGACCTGGGAGGGTCTCACGCGGCGCAGGAATGTGAGCGAGCGCGGCCGGGCGAGGGAGTCAATCGGAACGCGGGACGCGGGCGAGCGAGCGAGGCCGCCGTGCCGCGAGGAGGGAAACGAGCGAGGGAGAGAGAGGCCCCGATACGCGGGTAGCGGGAGAGAGAAGGACAGAGGGAGAGCGCCGGGGATAGGGGCGAAGGCGGCGGCGGCGCGGCGCGGCGACCGGCGAGGCAGCGACCATCCTCCAGTCGGCCGGCCGGTGCCCCTCGCGAGAGCGAGAGAGAGAGGTGGACCGGCAGACACGGGGGAGCGAGGGAGACAGAGATACCCCCATGATCCACGCGGGCATTCGTTCTGCCTCGTATGCGCCGGGCCGGCAGCAGCCGAGAGCGCGGTGTCGCCAGAGAGAACGGGAACGAAGTTTCCGAACCGGGCGCGATGACTCCGGCGCATCCAGCCGCATCCCGGGGCATCTCCTCGTGGGAGAGGGTCCCGCGACGTGATTCCCCGGGTATCGAAATCGAGGAATCGGACGCGACGTATATTTTCCGAAACGGGGGGAAGGAAAAGGGAAATTCCCCCCGGCCCTCTCGATCGATCTCGGATTGTCCGCGGCGCGTCCGGGAGAGGATAAGAGCCGAATAGCGGAAGATGAAGAGAGAGAAAGAAAAATGAGGGAAGCAGGAAGGAAGAGGAGGGCAAAAGGCAGAGTGCACCGACGAAGTCCAAGTTGAGCTTTTGGTCGAAATAGGTATATGTTACGGTGAAACACCGAAATCTGGAGAATGTCGACTTTCACCGGTGAAAGTCGACATTCTCCAATTTCGGTCATCCACCGTAACATATACACAAAATCGTGGTAGAAATAGTGTTACAAAAAAAAAGGGGGGAGTTCCACCCTCCACCGTGGAAACAATTTCTCTGGGCAAGAGAGGTCCAAGGCGGTCCCTTAACCTATGCAAACGAGATTCAAATGTATGCGCCGTGTTTCGCAAAGCCCGGCCGGGGCTACATAAGGGGCAGGTACAGGTCCTTACGCGATTTCCCGTGATTTCAGGGGCCCCCCTGTCTAGAGACCCGTCCCGGGCTAACTTATCACCGAGGATCGCGACAATCGCGGGGTTATATGTGCCCATAATCATGAAAGTGGTCTAAGTCATATATTTTTTCTTTCGAAATTACATTGAATTAATTTCGTTTGAAATAACATGGCGTGAAATAACTGATAAACTCATTTTTTTTTTTTAATTTTGACTTAGACCACTTTCATGATTATGGGCACATATGAGCCCATAATTATGAAAGTGGTCTAAGTCATGTATTTTTTGTTTCGAAATTACATTCAATTAATTTCGTTTGAAATAACATGGCGTGAAATAACTGATAAACTGATTTTTTTTTAATTATGAAAGTGGTCTAAGTCATATATTTTTTGTTTCGAAATTACATTGAATTAATTTCGTTTGAAATAACATGGCGTGAAATAACTGATAAACTGATATTTTTTTTTAATTTTGACTTAGACCACATTCATAATTATGGGCACATATCAGCACGGCGCCCCCGCCCCCGCCCATGATCCGCGACCCGGTGAATTTCTCCGCCTTGAATTTTTCTTCCCGAGGAAAAATCCTTCAGGTCGAAAGAAAGAAAGGAAAAAAAAAAGAAACGACGCGACGGAATGGCCGGCCGGATATCTCATTCGGCGCCCTTGATATTTCATGGCACCGCGCTAGCGGCCCCTCCGCGGCGGAACGCCCGGTGGCAAGGAGCGGCGCGCGGCTCGACCGGGGCCCATATCGATTGAACATCCATTCAAATATTTAAACGCTATTACCGTCCCGACCCGGCTCGCGCGGGGGTTCCGCGTTGTCTGGTCCGCGCGTTCGCCCCCTTGTCTTCCGCGTCCCTCGAGCGAGGTAAAAGGTAAGAAAGTGGAAAAAAAAAAAAATATAACAAAAGGGACTAATACGCATTCTAACGACAAACCACGTGTTCATAACTAGCGACTTTGCAAGAGACCTGCGACGGAAAAGATAAGTTTCATTGAGAAAAAAAAAATTGACCATTGAAAAGAGGGAAAAAAAATTATTAAATTCCCTCGTTCGGAATTAATAAAATGACGATCCCCCCCCATCTGTTAATCGGCGTCGGCCGATTTTCCGTCTCTCGGCTCGCGAACGAATAAACCGGCGCGATTGTATCGCGGGATCCCGTAATTGGCTGCGTAGTCCTACGCGCGGAATGTTGATTGGCGAGATAGTCGACGGCGGCGGCGTCGGCGTCGTCGTCGGCGGCGCCGAACAAATCGGACCTTCCGCGCGGCCCGGATTAAAACCAATAAATACCGAGGGCGCGGGCCCAAGAGTGAGAGCGAGCGAGACCGACCGATGGGTAAGCCCATGCGCGCGAGAGAGACGGAGCGAGGGAATGCCGGGGAGAAAAAAATGGAGAAAAAGCGAGAGAAGGAAATTTTGTAAATCCGGCAAAACGCGGGACACCCCTTCCCCCGTATTCGGCGTCGGCGAGAGCGTCCCGTCGTCGAGGGGCGGAACGCCTCCGTTGCGGAAACCGCAGGTCGGCGGGAGATATATCCCGGAACGAGGGGGGAAGAAAAGGGGAATGATCGACCGGACCACCGGTCTCTGGGAGAAACGAGGCCTTTCGCGATCGAGGGTACCCCCCCCCCCCCTCCTATTTTTCCTCCGCACGCGGAACGCTAGCGTGCGTGCGTGACCCGCGTGCGTGCTCGCGAGTAACCCCGAGGAGAGTTCTCGTGCGCGGCGCGGACGTCCCCGCGTGGGCGTTACCTTATTTACGGTTATGCGGGAATTTATTTATTCCGCCGTGCGGAATTGCGCCCGGAATCCGCGGTTAGCGCGGTGGGAACCGACGAAAGGGAAGTCAATGGACGTCGGCGGATTTTTCTTATCCAGCCGGTCGCGATATCGGCGAAAATGCGAAAATGTGAAAATTCGAAAAATGTGAAAATGCGAAAATGTGAAAAATGTGAAAATGCGAAAATGCGAAAATGTGAAAATGCGAAAATGTGAAAATGCGAAAATGTGAAAATGCGAAAATGCGAAAATGTGAAAATGCGAAAATGTGAAAATTCGAAAATCACGAAAACCGCAACAATCTAAAAATCGCGAAGTCGTAGCACCTCCCGCGACAATATATATATAAAAAAAAAAATTCTCGCGCCTATATATTTTTTCAAGATTTGCTAGTGCCCCGTTTCCCTTTAAAGTAACCCCCGGGTGATAATCACTGCGCCCTCGTTATCACCGTACCCGGGCAACGAGTGAATTTCGGTTTCATCCCCCGTAATTGGCGGAGAGCCCCCGTCGGCGGATGGAGTATCAACGTCACTTTCGGCGCCGCGTAACCTCCCCGCAATGCCGGAATAATTCCGCACGCGGACGTATCGAGGAATTTACGTGAAACGCGGGTCTTAAAAAATCGCGACCCCTCGATTCTAACGTCTCGCCTGACCGCCGCAGAACTTGCAGTCCCAGGATTTAAATCTTTATTCGCCTTCTTAAAATTAATCGCCACGAAAATCGCCTTCTTAAAATTAATCGCTATGAAAATCGCATTCCTAAAATTATTCGCCATGAGAATCGCATTCCTAAAATTATTCGCCATGAGAATCGCTCTCCTAAATTTAATCGCAACGAAAATCGCCGTCCGAAAATTAATCGGCACGCAAAATCCCCATCCCGAAACGTAATCATCCGACTTTAAGGATAACTCCGAAATAGCTCCCACTTAAAGAAAAAGTCCGCGAAATAAAACCCGTTTCGAGCACCTTGCCCGGTTTTCGATGGGCCATAAATCACGGGTCGCTCTTTTTTGCCGGGCTCGTTCGAGGGTTTCCAGGAATCGCGCGGCCGGGCTCGCCTAATCCCCCGACCAAAACAAAAGTTGCCCTTTCGAAGACCCTAGACCACTCCCGAGGCCATTCCACCCGATGAATAAAGTTAAATAAAATATTTCACCCCGCTTTAAAGGCCATCTTAATTCGGAATATATATATTTATATATATTTCCATATACCCATTAATATGTTTAATATTCGGAGTTAACTCGATATAAAAAATCGGGCCGATTAATCGTTCGAGATTTTCGATAACGACGTAAAATCGCTCACCGGAGTCGTGTACGGTTGGCAGGCGAGTCGGATGCCGTCGTGGCGCAGCTTCTCCTGGATGAGCATCCTGAGCTGCATCCTGGGTATGCGGACGAGCTCGGCCTTGCCCTCCTCGTACTCGTCGGCGAACTTTGTGAGTTCCTGGCCCCCGCTGGAGGAGCTGGCGGTGGGGGAGGCCCGCTGGGCCTCCTTGTCGCTCGGCGGCCTCTCGGAGGAGGTCCTGGAGGACTTGGAGCTGACGTTGTCGCAGAGGCACTCGTTGGTCTCCTCCAGGGTGAAATAGACGCTGGCCGCGCCCTCCTCGCGGAGGGTCTTCACCGACTGCAGCAGCCTGGCCCGGTGGGTCTGGTTGAAGACGCCGATGGCGTCGAGGTCGGGGTCGCCGATCTGCTTGCAGATCTCCAGGTCGTCGTACCCGTTGTCGATGAAGGACTCCGAGTACTGGCCCAGGTGGAGGGAGCGGAGCCACTCGACGACGATGTTGCTGGCCATGGTCATGGCTCCGGGTGCACTTGGCTCACGGAACAGCCGGGGGCATCACCCCCGACCTTGCACTTGCACTCGCGGGGGGAACGGCGGGGACCTGTTTGGCGTCGGATGGAGCGCGGACGCGGCACTGACGGCGCTCGACTTCACGGGTCGGCGTCGGCGCGGACCCGGCGACCGTTACCCGGCATTCCTCGCGAGCGGACTCCGGGACGAGGTACTCCCGGCGAGTCTCGGGAGAGACTAGCGGGTCGCGGGGGCGCGCGTGGCGAGCGGAGGCGACCGGCACCGCATCCCGGGACGAGCTCTGCGAAACGACGCTACCGCGACGCGGTCGACGGCGAGACTGACGCGCTGCGGCGCGGAGAGGGAGCCACCGCCGCGCGACCCCCTCCACTCCGCTGCTTCCGACCGCCGCCGCGAGAGGCGCTGCCCCTACCGGCGCGCGCCGACCACTCTCGATACCGCTACTTGAGAGTTTAAATTCACTTCGGATTATTTTACGATGCCGGGGGATACTCGCGCCTGGGATTATTTAAGATTATTTAGGAACACTGGGGGATACTTTAGGACACTTCCGCGGAGTTTTTAGGTCAAGACGTTAAGTGAATAGGAATTTTTTAGTCGAGGTGGTCGGCCGACGCGGCGGTTACGCGGATCGAGACTTTCACAATGGCGGCCGGGTGGCAGTTTTTCGAAGTTTGGGAAGATGTCGCGGTTCAAAGTGGCGTCGATTTGAACGTCGATATTTTTACCAGATGAGAGAATTACCGGCGGGAATGACGTTAAAAATCCCTGGGATATTAATCCGATCGATTTCAGTGCTCGGGGTATTTACAGAGCGGTTTTAAGTAGACATGTAAGTGGCGGTGTTTAATTGACTAGCGGAGTAGCGGAGCGCCGCCATGTTGGATCCGGGAGCCGCCATCTTGCCGTTTAGAATCTGGCATCACTTATTTCGGTGAGTTTTTTACGGAAAATCGGCTCGAGAGCAATAGATAAATCCCCGAGATGATGAAATCCATCCCTGGCGATGAATTATACCGACTCGCCGGGTTCCGAGCGAAGGTTCGCGCGGAAATGCGACGGCGGTGAAAGCCGCGGGTCAACGGTCGACTTAAACAACGGCGTCGTAAACGTAACGACGAGCCGCGGCTTCCGCGGTTATTTTCTATCAGGCTCGTCGTGACCGGCTCTTTTAAACTCCCCGGTAATGAAGATTTGCCCCAACGACTCCGGCGGAGTCTAATATGCCGCGTTATTCTCGTTACGATCATCGAGCACTTCGGGAAGAAACGAGTTATTCGAGCCGCGACTCGTCGAATGAGAATTACCGGCATGGCGCATTAGTGGCGATTTTATCGCTCCAGAATTCGCCGGGTGGCGCACATAAATGGTTTTCGTTTACCTACGCCCTTTTCGAGTCGCGAAATGCCGTTTGCGTAACGCCGGTCGGACAACCGCGGTCAGATAAATCAGACAAGTGCGACCACAGATATATAATTTTAGACCGACTCGATTCCCCGCGTTTTCCACTCGTCGCCTGATATCGATTCGCAAGTGCCCGAATTCCCGTCGATATATCTCCCATTAATTACAGGGGCTAAAAAGAACCCGAGGAAAAAATTCACCTCAATTAATTCCATCTAGGTCGAGGATTTATGCAAGTGTTGTACTCCAATAAATCGTCTCTCAGGGTATCATTTTAATATTTTTTCTTTCCCCCAGGCAAGCCGCACAGAGCTGGAGGATTAATCTTCTCCGGATGCTGCAAGGACACCACTCGCCACATTGTCGAATTCATGGATCGCGGAAAAAGGATCGATAACTCATCGACGCTGATCAACGATCGGTATGTGTAGGGTCTATGGATCCAGGCACTGATTCACTCGAAAGCGACGAGGAACGAGCAGGATGCAGCTGGAGGACCAAAAGGGTCCTCGGTGTCCAGGACACGCCGCGTCATATCGCGTTATCAAGAGCTACTCGTCACTCCACCCACCTCTCGCGATTCGCCGTTCGATTAATTCGCGACTCGCGAAAGCGGTTTCAAAGCCGCGTTTTACGCGTCCCCGCGGGTTGCGATCGCTGATAACGTCCGCGGTATCACCCGACGTATTCCTGATAGGTTTTCCGCACGCAATTGCCGACTGTCGCGGGATTTCCGTAAATTCCGAGCCGCGGAAATCGCCTGGAAAACGCACAGGAATCGGCGAGCCGTGACAACGGCAATTATTTACCGTCTGCGAATATAAGGATAATTTTTATCTATGTGCGCTATTTTAAGTTCTGATGATTAAGCCGAATTACGGCTGGATTTACTCCGATAAGATAATCATTTCTGCTGGCGAAAATTCTTACTTTTTTCCTCGGTGGTATATTTATTCGCTAATAAGCGTGTCCATTAAAAAATTTCACGTTATCGAGAATATGTCAGCGTCACTTTGAGGGAGTCGAAATTTGAAAGCATATCGCATGACGCGACTGTTTAATGGCTGATACTCGTCAGGAATGTCATCGGCGTATCACCACGTGTAGATAACCGAAAGTTAATGATAACACAAGAGGAAGTATATTTTTCTTTAATATCAAAAACGTCACTCGTTAGGATAGGGTATTACCGAGGACAGACTATAATTATGCGCAGAAGAAATTTAATATGGCAAGGAGACTTTCGAGACATTTTAAGAGAATGTCAGGAAGCTATAGAAAAAATATATCTCGAAGATGGCCGAAGTCGGGAAACTCGATCAAAGCCTCTCAAATTCCATTTCCATTTATATTTCCACGTCTTCGGTGGACAGACCAGCATCCTTATTGCCTCGGAGAAATTTAAAACTACTCGAGGCTGTCACAGAAACGTCGAATCGTCCGCAGAATTTCGATAACAGTTGCCGACAGTTCCCTCGAAGCACGCACGTACCGTGCCACGTACGTTTAAAAGGAACAAAACGAGCCCACGGCCAGTGCATCGCCGTCAAAGTGCATTCGTCAACTTGCACTCAGGTGCAGGAACCAAATGACACATCTCCTCTTCCCCAACTATAAGCTGCCACCGTGATGACGGCGACCCTGACGAGTTTCGACATCCTTGAATCAGCTGATCCATGGATTCACCTGCATTCCGATACGTGAAATTCCACGGCAAAGTCATCACCCTGGAGAGAATGCAGGTATTACCTCCTTGCATTTCGACGTACAATTAGCGAATATCAAGCACGACCTGCAGGTGCGACACGGTATATCAGAGTTCGGTGTCGCGTCTTTTATTCCTCTTCTTTTGGAAGTCGGCGTCGCGTCACCCCGGAAGTGCATATTCGCCGATTGTAAGCTCGCGAGAGTCTCTTGGAATTGCTTAATTAACCTATCCTTGCATTGCTTTCAGAGTGCAGGGAGTGCAGGTGGTCGCGGGGGTCGTGCAGCAGACGAAGCCCCAGGGCGGAGCGTTCGCTTATGGCTGCTCTAAAAGGAGATGCACGAGGACGCGCCTCTTTTTTGCCCCGTTACCCTTGGCCGTGTGTAACGGAGGTAATTCGTGCGCCTCGAAAATGCTTTCAGAGCCTCTTTTAAAAGGCTGGCTTTCCGTGTCTCGTATCCTCTCTCGTGCGTTTTGCTCTCTGTCTGCCTCAAGTAGCTATGCGCGACAACGAAGTGGCCAGGGCGAAAAATTGCCACCGCGTCCAGAGTCGTCCCCGATTCAGCCATTCCAGAAATCGAACCGCTAACGAACTACGATAATTACCGCACCACGGAATACCGAAGACGGACTAGAAATAATCGCGGAAAATGTCGTTCTGCCTGGAATGACTCGTAGCAGCGCGAAGGCGCCTAGAAAATCGACGGCGAATTTTTCAGCATTTTTTTCGGTCGACCCGATGCACCCATCAGTGCATCTGGTTTACTGCGCGCGAAACCTGCGTTGTTTCCATCGCTTTAAACCCAGGATTAGCGGGGGCATTAAAATTCCGGGATTAGAGAGGAGCTTGCAAGCTCGCCCTGCGGAAATCGCCAAGATTCGCGGCATTAGAGGCGTAACGACGTTCAGGTCTTACTAATTGGCTTTCTAGCTCTATTCTCCTCTTTCTCAATTTAAAACCTCTTTGCAATAAATTCAAGCCGCCGGAAAACGGGCTCGGTAGAAAATAACTAATGACTTTTTATTCTTTAATTTCAGGTGCTGCAGGGTTATTTACATATTTAATACCTGGGATTCTGGAGTGTGTAGTGCAGACTCGTAATGGCCATTTACACGTCAGGGTAAGGATACTAAAGTGCATCTCGCTCTCGTGATCGTGGATCCCTCGAAACCCGCGAATCTCGCGGAAGGACGTAAACGTGAAGCCTCCTCGTGGCGGGGTTTAATCTTGTCACCGCGCGAGTCGTATTTCCGAGTCGACGAGGGTGCAGACGTCGTCGTTTACGGGCCGCTTTAGCGTTTCAAAACAACCGATAAAATGCGAGGAGCGGGCGTAAGCGTTTATGCGAAGCCTGGAGCAGGGCAACCGAAATTGCACGAGCGACCTCGGCCAATCGTCGCCGGGAGTGCAGCCTCTTCTCCTGGGAGCAGGAGATCCTCTCCGGGTCCAGGTCTCTCGGTTGATGGGGAACGAATCGAGAATACGACCGCAGGAACGGTCTTAATTCCTCCCAAGATGTCGAATGCAACCTCGAGGTGCACCTCTACTCCAGCCCTTGAAGAAGACCAACGATATCGCTCGATTGACCGACCTAGTCGCCGGTTTTTATATTTTTTCACCAGGTGTCTTGTTTCTTTTAAGGTGGATTCTTAATTTGGAGGCATCCTGGTGCACTTGCACGTCCTCTGGAGAGATCGCTCGGCGACTAGACCGATCGTAAAGGACGGGTCGTGCCCTGACATAAAACTCGAGGAGCTCCTCGCTTAAACGAGGGGGCGACGCGCCTATGCGGTAAAAAGACACGCTCGCGCGAATAATAAACATCGCTAGCGCATATATCGGCGCGTTAACTGCCGATATAAAATGGAAAGAAATATACGCCGGTCGCCGCGCTCGCCGCAATTAATATGCCAGGCTCCGCGCTGTTCCCGGATGATTCACGGCGCGTCGTTTTCATTTCGCGTCATTAACGGGACGCAGGCGACATTTCCCTCGGAAAGCCGCTTTTTCCGCGCTTTTCCCCGGAATCGCCGCTTTTTGCTACGTTAGGCCGGATTCGCGAACTAACCGGATGGCGGATGACGGGACGGTGAGAATTAAAGGGACGAGTCCATCTAAAAAATTATCTGTCAAAACTTTCAATGGCTATTTATTTAACCCCTACTTTGGCAATTTTATTATGCATCAGAAAAATTTCTCTAGGCGTAGATTCGAGACTTTTGACAAACCGTGATTCGACAACCGAGGTCGATTTCCCGAAAGGCCAAGTTTCGCCCTCTTACCGGCAATCGATACTCCTGGCGCGCTCGGGAATTTCTCCCCTGGCCGGGGGAATAAATTTAACGTTATTTCACCGCGGAGGGCATTATTTCCCGATGCAGGGGTGTAAAAATCGAGCCTGAGACGAGGCTGCTGCGAGTGCTTGTTCCCGAGCTCTCGGTATCGCTCCACAAATTGACTCTCTCGAAGAAACGCCTTTTATTTAAATCGCAGCAATTTTTTACCCTCCTACCAGACGGCTAGATCGATACACCTTAATTCCATTCCTTGCTCTATAGCTGTATCTCAAATAATGCCCTTCTTCATTTCACGTAGTAAATGATAATAATTTTTCTTTCTATTTTTTTTCAGCGCTCCTCGTATTTTCTACATTACCTGCGCTAGAAATTCCCTAGCATCCTCCGTAGTGTAAGTCCATTATGCGTCGTTACGAGAGTCTCTGTTTGAGCGCGTTGCATCAGTAACGATGCCAAGAGTGTCGAGTAAACTTTAGTAGTCTCACGTGTACGGTGGATACCGCGTCGGAGTGGAATGGCTCGGTGTACTTGCAGTACTAACTGTTGCAGCTCGCAATTGTTCAACAGCCTGCACGGCGCGGAATCCACTACGGCCACTTGGCGGTACACATGTTCAAAATAAGCCCTCAAGGCGCTTCGATCAATTTTATAAGGCCCTTCTAATCGATGCCTAAGATGAAACTTCAAACGGCTTCGGGAAAAAATTCAATCACTAGCTTGAGGCCCTTCATTTTAATCTCAGCGCGGCACGTAGTAAATTCTTTCGCAGGGTTTATTTCATATTGAATTACGGATTGAATTACGGTAATTGCACCGATCATACCGTTTCCAAGCTCTCGGGAACTGCACGTGAGACGAAGAGACCGCGGAACTCTCTTAACCTCGGATTAACGCCGGGATTAAGGGTTGGAGGGAACTGAAAATTAGATATTGGACTAATGTCGAAATTTTTATGATTTTTAGATGTCGGAGCGAATGGGAGGATCTCAAGGGGGTCCGAGATTCGGGGAGGAAGATGCCGGGGAATTCTCACCCTCTTCAGGTACTCGATCCCATTAATCCGCTGGTTGTTCCCACTTATTGCGCCGCTTGAAAGTCGACCATGCTCCCCGGAATCCGCGTAATTAAGCGGCCGCCTTAGGAATAAATTTACACGACTTGTAAATCCTTCGGCGGGGATTAATGCCTCGCAATTAGCCGGTCCGTTTTCCCGAAAATGAAACCCACCCTCGAAGCGGCGTGTCCGACATTGCGAGATCACTCGGCAGAGCTTCCGGGTGAAGAACTCTTTCTGACAAAACTCATTAACCTTACGAGGCATGATTTAGGAATAACTCCGGCCATGAAACGTACCGTGATACATATTTTAGTTATACGACCATTCCCTAAACCCGAAACTTTTTACGAGGGTCCCAACGGTAGTCATATAAACTTCTCAAAGTTGGACCCCTGTGATTAGGAACGGAAAGTCCAGGGTTTGTTTCGACGAGTTGAAAGTACCATGAAAAGATGAAATAAATTCCTGCACTTTCCTATCGAACCAAAGAGTTCATCGAGGTGAAGGGAATAATTGTTCCTTAGGTCAAGGAAATATTTCTTTGGCTCGAGGGAATTTTTCCCTCGGGGTAGGAGGGTATTTCTCGGGGATCTCGGGATGAATCCTTGTCAACCGTTCCAGGGTAGCGTCGCGACGCCGGCCGGAGGGCACGTCTCTCACTCTGGAGCTCGATCACTCGACCTTAGGTTAACGACACCGTAACCCCCGTGGGGGTGCAGGAATGCGGCCCCTCATTTCTGGTCAGGGTGTAAAGGAAGAACAAATCGCGTGCGCCAGGAAAAGCTCGAGTTAATTCCGAGGGTTGGAGAAACTCGTAAAAGAGTGCGTGACCGTCGAGCTTGCAGGGGAGAGGGAGAGCGAGTGGGTGGTGGGTGGTGGGTGGTTCGTCTCCCTCTCGGAGGGAACCCTTCGCCAACGACGACAGGGTCGACGACGTACCCCTTTGTACGCAGAAAAAATCTCACCGAACTGAAGAAATATCTCTTCGGTTGAATGAAATCCTTTTTTGTAGTGCGTTTCGGAGATGGCAACCGAAAAAGTACAAGAAAATCGGAAACGGCCGATTCTCTCTCTCTCTGTCCTTCTTCCTCGCGTGGCGTTCGCATCTCTCCCTCTCACTCTGACTCTCTCTCCTGGAGCCACCACTTAAGCGAAACTGAATTAAAACTTTTAACTCGCGCTGCCTTCCCGGCTTCCGGCTCACCAATAAAGCAGAAAGTAGGGTAGAGCGAAACAATATTTCACCGTGGCTATTTAACTTTTCCAAAATCTTACGAGCGTACGTGCACGCCGCCTGGGGCGGCGATAAAAGCCGCGCCGGAACGGCCGCGACGAACGGGGAATAACGTACGCGTCGCGACGCCTCGCGCCGATTGGTCCATGGATTGTTTCGACCACTTTGTCGTAGACCCTTTGTGCGCCAAAGTCGAACCGGAAAGACTGATCCTTCGAGTGACGCCATTTTATACTTTGTTCGCCGTGGAAAAATGTCCTTTTTCTTTTCTGCACGGTTAAAAAATTGTAATAAATTCAGGAGGCATTTTTAGAACGTTCGGGTACCGTCGAGTGAGAATAATTCGACGAGAGGCCGGTTTTTGATCGGATTGGATTGCCCGAAATTTGGCCGATTTCTAGAATTCCCGGCATTCACTAAAACCGGCATCCGATGACCCCGGAGAACCTCTACCTTCGCTTTCTTTTCCTGCTCGACTTTAAGAAAGTGGCGCGTGGACGTTCTTTTCCTTTTTGCGTGCCAGGAACAGGATTAAAATATCTACTCGGATAAAAACGTCGGCTACGTGGTTAAATGCGGGATAATTTGTACATTGCTGCGAATTTAGCAATTTGGAGATAACCATGATGTGTTAATCGTTGAATGCAAATTTCCCATTAACGAGGTTCTCGTTAAAATTCAACGTTGACCCTGTATTCCGAATTTCTTAACGATAGGTAGGAGGAGAACTAGCGAGGGATAATTAAGAAACTAATAAATTTAATTAAAACTGACCATGTACAAAATAGACCTATAGAATGCAAGTTGACTTTTGGTTATTGGCTTAATCGTTCCATTTCTTCGAAGGTACGGGATAAGAATATCCGTCGTCATGGCCGCCTCCAAGGGAGGAACCGTCAAAGGAACCGGCAAAAGAATCCAGATTCCCAGATCCAACAAACGCCCCATGTCCACCGAAGTCGTGTCCACCCAAACCATGTCCACCGAAGTCGTGTCCACTCAAACCATGTCCACCCAAACCATGTCCACCAAGAGATCCGGCCGCAAGGGAACCGCCATACCCATCGAAACCGCCGTTCCCGAAAGAAATTCCGTTTCCACCAAAGGAACCACTGGATGGTCCAAACCCGGTCTCAATGGGTCCAGCAGCAACGTGACCGATGGGTTGGACGAAACTCTGGACAGGAACCGCCACGGGGACGGGGTGCGGAACGCGTACCTCCACTGGATGCGGAACGGGAACTGGCACGGGACGATCCACGGGGACGGGGTACGTCTTCGTCACTTCCACGGGGACCGGGTGCGGAACTGGAACCGGAACGGGTCGCCTCACCTCCACTGGGACCGGGTGCGGAACCGCAACGGGGACATTCTTCACAACCGGGTACGGCTGCGGCACGGAAACCGGCACCTTGACGAACTTGCTGACGACGGTGCTGGGGACGTTGTGCGTGCTGACGGAATGCCCCAAACCGTGTCCAAGACCGAGAGCCGAGCCATAGCCGATTCCGGAATCGTAGCCGGAGGAAATTCCGGAGCCGATTCCGCTGGCAAAGCTGGAAAGACCGAGACTATGTCCCGCGTATCCTCCGCCGTATCCTCCTCCGATTCCCCCGGAGATGATCCCACGTTTTTCATGGACCTTCGACGTCTTCGCGTCACCGGCGAATGCGGAAGCGGCCAATACGCATATCTGAAATTGCACGTAAGGATTTCTTATAGAGATTATACTTTTTTTATGCATTGTTTCTAGAGCACCTAGGTTTGTATCGATTATCCTATTGTTATTTCAGAGTTTGGAGGAGTGCTTTTCGATGGCGAAGAGGTTGGCGGTACTTACTAGGAAGGTCCTCATGGTGAGGTATGCTGTACGAGATGTCAGTCCTGAGTGTGTCCGGTCTCGGCGATCCTTGGCTTTTTATATGTCGGCCCCATCTCGGAAGATGACCACTTTCACTGCAAGGCTGATACAGCACGCCCTGCGATTTGGGGCTGGGTTCCATTCTGGTCCAGCCGATCCTCGTGAGTGATGTAACCGGAACAGCGACGTTCGAAAGGCGACCGGTTCGTTACACCTGAAGAGCGAACAAGAAGCCTCCCGGTAACGTACCTGAAACGAAATAATTATTCCTTCAACTATCAAAGTATGTCTTTGGTTGAATCACATTTTTTGAATGTATAATGTATGTAAAGATTACGTGAAATGATTCATATATGAGATAGGGACCCGGAAGGTCGGACCGCGAAAGCGAAACGCGAGAGATCTGCTCTTGAACACCCGGTGAAGGGCGAACCGCAGGACGTGCGTTTTTCGTCCGCGTGCGGTTTTTCGCTCGCGGTGAGAGGCGTTACCTAACTCGAAATCCCGGGTCGGACGTTAATATACTCCCTGGTAATATATTTCTCGCCTTGTAATCGAGTATTAAACGGGTTATTGGCCCCGCATTGCGGAATCGCTGCGTCCCCTGCGGAAAATCGGAAGCCACGTCGCGAGCCTCCGCTTTCGGCCGCCGCGGTCGGGAAGAATCGCGGGATTTATCGCAGGCGGAAAGTCCTGTTCGTAAATTGTGCGGACCCGTTTCTCCGCAGCGGTTCCGCGCGCGGCGGTGGGTCCCCTCGCGTGCGGGTGCCCGCCAGGGATTTCGAGCGATTGCGGGTCTTCTTGCCGCTTTTTTTTCCCTGCTTTTACATTTTATATATGGCCGTGAACGAGTAGGGGGCAGCTCGCTCTCCAAACTATGAAGGAATAACGATTGCTCTCGTTACTCTGAATTATTCACCGCGGGTTGAATTTTTTTATCTAGCAAATTTTTATTAACTCCGTCGTACGGAACATCCCAGAATTCTGACTAATTTATAAACGACGCTCTATGCCGTGCGACCGAACGAGTAGCCATTTAAATTTCCCCGTTTCCATAATTTAACCCGCCGAAGCGCGAAAATGATATTAATAAAACCCCATACTCTAATCGTGGGAGTTTGAGTCGGAGTGAAAGGAGATCGAGATACGAATCCGATGATTATACCGTGTAGAGCACTTTGTACAAGCGATTGTTTTACAAGAGAGCAAAAAGCCCTCTCCATTTAATTTAGCTCCAAGTCAGCTTCGCGGAATTCATTTTATTAAACCGTGAAGAGGGTGGTTTTAATTATAAGGCGAAATATCGAATGAGGTGTTAATTTCGGGGGTTAGGTCAGGTGGAGGACGTCGCGTTTCGAGAGGGTCGATACCCTGTACCAGGGATTTAAATCAATACTCGAGGGGGGTCTTGCCCTCCTCTGGATCATCGAAATCCGCGTCGCGTGGCTCGTTAATAATACCAGTTTCGCGTGCATTGGAGCACGAGGTGGTTTCGATCTCTCGAATCGTCGATAGTCTCGCCCACGGCGTGGCAGGCTGCTCGAAAAAAGCTCCCTTTGTCTCCGGCCAACCCCACGGCCCTTGAAACCCCGCCGAGAAATCCACCCCGGTTTTTCTCACCCCGAGACGGCTAATAACGTCGGCCTAACTTTTCCACTTTTTTCCTACGCAACATTTATCTCTCGATATTTAGACCCTGATAAGGTTGATATTTAGTCTAAGTGTCATCCTGTAACCCTTTGGTTGCGAAAGGTGTAGGTACACGTGCGACGTTTGGTCCAGTATTGCCTGCACGGGCGGAGGAATCTCGCCCTTAGCGGTAATGGGGTGAAAAATGATGAGAGGAATTTTTTTTTCCGGCGGAAACGCAAGGTTTCAGACTCTCGTTTCCAAGGTTCTTGGGTGAATCACGTCGGGTGGTTTATTTAATTTTTACGAGCGCAAGAGCTTGCGTGCTCGACGGCAAAAGTGGGGTTTCGTGAAAGCCGACCGAGTGAAAGGTGAGACCCAAGGAACCGCAAGCGTCGGGCATGAATCGCTTTACTTTCGCCGAGGAGGACCCGCCATTACTTTTTGGAGACAGGTGAGAATGCCGACTGCAGACCAGGGAGGGAGTGGCTGTAATTTCGACACGGTATCGCGAGAAAAAAAAAAAATCGCCCGGTGTCATCGTCTCGTTAAATTAACAGCAATTGCGTGTATATAGATATAATACAAAACCCGTGCAATTAGAAGTTTGACGTTTTCAGGAGGAACGAGATCTGAAGCGCAGCTAAATATCATCCGAAGGGGACAAAACGTGTATTATCTTCAGCTGGAACACCGGAAGCGCTTTTCGAATAACGCGGCCGATAATTGACACGTTTGCGCCGCAATCTCCTCGTATTGATCGGAAATCGATTCTTTTGTCCCGTCGGTTGACGTCACCGGACAAATTTATCGATGTACCGCGGTCAAATTCTGGTTTTGCCGACATCCCACGAGGTCGATGTTACACTTTCGCCAGCGAAAACCGCATGTTACGTTGCGAACATTTTTTACGCCCTCCCCGGAAAACATGTTTTCGATGTTCCCCCCTCTTTATCACAATTTACAGTCGGATTTATCACCCGGAGGATAATTCACTCAAGACGGGAGAAAAATTTTAAATCACTTTCCGAATGGAAAACCCGCGACGGAAAATTATCAGCATTCACGAGCGAGCGAGCAAAAGTGGGATAAATCGGCGAAAGGCTTAATCGATCGTTAATTAAAATTCCAGTCTATAATTATTCCCCTTGGAATATCAGGGAATCGGACAATAAAGGCGACCGGCCGTTAAAAATGAAGATTTGAGCCGATTGGCGTGCTTTAATGGCGGATTGTTAATTTCTTTTCTAGTTAAACCGATAAAATATTCCGACCGAGTTCTTTTCGGCGTTCGGGGCAAATTGCAAGCTCCGGTGTTTCACGTTCGACTCGGTGCAGTATGCAGTCCGCGATATGCACATTCGATGTACCTGAGCTCGAAACGCATATTCGAATCCGCGGCTCGCGATGCAAATGCCAAACTCAAATTGCAGGATCGCAGAGGTGGGTACAAAATGGCGATGCTTTTGTGTTTCCCGTAACTCCGCGTTGTTGGAAACACGTGCTGCTGGGTGGAGGTCTGTTCTCCATTCATCGACTTCCGGAATCGTAGACGCTGGCCTCCGGGACTCCAGGATGCACTTGCGGGTCCAAAAAGTGAAACGGAAACCGCGCAAATCGCGTAATTCGAGTTTTCCGAAAAGGGGATTTGTGCCCATAATTATGAAAGTGGTCTAAGTCATATATTTTTTGTTTCGAAATAACATTGAATTAATTTCGTTTGAAATAATATGGCGTGAAATAACTGATAAACTCATTTTTTTTTTAATTTCGACTTAGACCACTTTCATAATTATGGGCACATATGTGCCCATATGAAAGTGGTCTAAGTCATATATTTTTTCTTTCGAAATTACATTGAATTAATTTCGTTTGAAATAATATGGCGTGAAATAACTGATAAACTCATTTTTTTTTTAATTTCGACAGACCACTTTCATAATTATGGGCACATTTCTGGCACTCCGAGAGAGCCTGAAAATATCCTAAGGACGGTCCCCGACCTTCTGGGGAAATCCCTCGCATTGGTAATAATTAGAGGTGTCCTTTCCTCTTTCTTGGCACATTCGGCAAACCCTTGTTCCTTTACGACCCTTCCAGCCGCCTCTCTTTCTCTCTCGGGCCATAATCCTACTCAAGGATACACGGCGAGGACGTCTTCGGGGTGGGTCCTTGGAAGCATCCCGATTTCCCTCCGCAAATCCGCTCTCGTCCTCGTCGTCGGTCGCGATTTACAGGGAGGAACGTAAATAAAGAGGGACTGTACACTTGGGGAGGGAATCGCAGAGTCGACAAAGTCAATTCCCCGAGTTAGGATAAAAGGTTTCCTTCCTCTTCGGGATCCTCCCCGAGCCGCTCCTCTTAATGCAGGTCGACCTGGCTATTTTTAAGAGGAGTACACATTTTTCGCCCATTCCCGCCACCCCGTTTCATCTTGGGGATTTTTCTTCGTATTTTTCTTCCTGCGTAAAACTTGCTTTCCAAAATGGCCGAGGCGGAGGCGCCGCTCGCGATCCAAACGGAGGGTGCTCCTGTTTTCCTTCCGTTTTTATCGAAACCCATGGCGGCCAAGTTTCGCCAAATTGCCGACGATTCGAGAACTGCTCCATAACCGAAATGAATTCCTACGAGCTAGAGGGAGGGTCTGTAAAGTGCGACAAACTCGCATCGGCTGGTAATCGCGTTAAAAGGCCGCGGGGCGGATTCCGCGTCTCGCTTTCGTAATTTCGGAACTTCCAGGCGGTTTTGAGACTCGACAGAGCGGAATTCTTTAGAAATTCCCGTATCTGGAAAACACCATTATCGCGTTTTCCCAAGTTTCTATTTTTTTTCAATTTTTTTCTCAGCACTTCAGAGGGCACGAGAGAATTTTTCGGAAATTTAGAGAGATCCGCAAAGTCGGAGGGAATTATTCTCCGGTGACGGTAAAGTCGTTTGCGAGCTTAATCGAATCCCAGCTGGGTTTAAAGGAGTAAAAGCGATCGAAAATCACGGAAAGGCGATGACGAGAGCTCCGGTTCTCGAGCACAATGGCGAATGCCACTCGTTATGGCACGTAGGGCGACGGTTTCATTGTCTAGACTCTAGGTACTGTAGACTGATGCCTCAGCTTAATTGGAGTGTTACATACTCGTCTCCCTCGCTTCTCTCTCTCTCTCACTTCCTTCCAGCATCCTCCTCTCGGTCCATCCCCCTTCTCGGTGTCGGCACGACTCGTGCCGAAAGTCCTCTCGGGAGCTCTCTCGATGAATTAATCTTTCCCGTTCCCTTGGCATCCTCTCTTATCGATTACATATCCTGCCGCGAAGGACTGGGAATTATCAGACATCGGTAAATCGATTTAGATCGATCGGAGGCTGGGAGGGCCCGAAAAGCCATGAAATGATATATTATCCCACGGTATGAAATTAACGTCCCTCAATATTCTCCCTCCTCCACCCGGTGACATTTTATTACGTCTCTAAATATCAAAGGTAAATGGCAGGTCGAGTCTTACCCGAACAATGCCCTCGTTCGAATAAGTGCAATGTCGTTCGAGCGGAAAACGAGCGACCGGGAAAACCTTTCGAGTCGATCGTTCCTTTCGCAAAGTGCAAAGTAGGACTGGGCACCTTTCTTACTTTTTAAACGGGTTCCACCCTGGATTAGGAAAGTCCCGCGGAACCGTAGAGTGGATCGGGGGTTCATCAATTGCGACGAAATTGGGTAAATCTTTGACTCCACTCTTGGACGAAGTGCAGGAGGGACCTCGTCGGGGCTCGGAATACTCCGGACACCCACCCGGGTACTAACCTCGGTTAGAGGTGCTTAACCCGAAAGACACTTGACCCACTGTACCGGAAGTCGAGGGAGTCTCTTCTCCGGAAGAGGCCGGATGAACTCTGTCGCCTCTTTCACGAAATTTCGAATAGAGCTCGACATCGCAATTTTATAATGATCTCGTAATAACGCTAACTACGGGTATTTTATCGTGGAAATGGAAAACTTGGAAAATCTGAAAAATCTGAAAAATCAGAAATATCGTCGCCGACGAGCGCCTCCACCTCGCAAGGGCCGGAAGAGAGGAAACGAAAAAAGGGAACGGCGAAAGCATTTGCCGAAAGTTCGGCTGGCTTTTCCATTTTCTTTTTCCGTTTTGCCAACGCCTTTGTTCCGGGCTCGCGCGCCTGCACGCGGTAATTAGCGGGAAACGCAATTACGGGCATTTAATTAATACAACTCGTCGGTCACACCCTCGACTCGAAATTGCCGCGTTTTCGGCAGGGTGCAGACCGCCTCGCCTCGCGGTAGGCTTTGGATTTAATTATGCGATGAGACGTTTTTCCCTCTTTCCTGGCTCGGCCGCTTTTTCCTTCCGACGACGCCGGCGACGCCAGGCGTCGCCCCGAAAACTCCCCCTTCCGACCGAGCACTCGTCCTCCGGGGCCTGGAAAAGGGTCGGGTCTCCAAATCCACCCTTTGCGACCCGCTCACCTCCCTTTTTCCTTCTTTTTCCCTGTCCCCTTCTTTATTCTTTCTCTCTTCTTTTTCCTCGGGCAAAGGAACGCCGTTCAACCGGCGCTCGGATTAAAACCTCCCCTGGTCATTAAAATACTTCCCAGGTCATTTTCTAAATGATGTCTCTTTCATTGGAAATTCCACGATTTTTTAATGTTAACCAGGCGGTGAATTTCAGCAACTTTGAATTTAGTGGAATTTTTTCCTGTATATTAGATGTTACGGTCTTGAGAGGGAATTTTCGCGCTCTCGACGTGTACCGCGTCCGCGGAGAATTTCGGATTTAATTATAGCTTAATTATGCGATGAGTCGTGTTTCCGAGTTTTTCTTCCGAGCTTGCCTGGCTTCCTTTTTCTCCTTTTAATTCGTCGGGGTGCAGAAGCACCGCGAACTGGGCGCCGTTCCGAAAAAAACTCTCCTCTCGAGTACCTCCCTCTTGGAGTGCAAGGGAGGAACGTTTTCTCGAAATTTCTTCTTTGAACATGAAATATCCGCGTTTACAGTTTCCTTTTTCCCTTTTTCCCCTTGGAGGGAAAGTCTTTTTACAAAACATAAAAAGTCCCCTCTTACCCTGCAGGATTGCAAGGAATATAACCGATTTATTCACATTAATAATTATATTTCTGTAATTACGCACGACGGTAATTCCACATTTAATTCCACAAAATTATGAATCACGCGTTCGCGAGAATGCATTGTGCAATCTATGACCAGGCTTCCTTATAAAAATGTAGGATTCTCGAATGGATCGGGTTCTACTCTTCTTTATGACATGACACGTCGCGTCAAGGACCTGAATATTAATAAGCGAAAGGTGAGAGATTTCAATCTCCCAAATTGCAAATTTTTAAGAAACAGGTCGCCGGGTCGATGTCACTTTACTCAACCCTCTACTTTTAGTACATTAAAAAAAGAAAAAGAAACGTGCATTGCGACATCGAAATATTGCCAGGGAATAAGTCGAAATAAATGTCAGGTCTTGAAAAAATCTTTCCGTCTTCCGGGCAGAAAATTTGTATTTGTAATAAACGGCGTCTTTTCCATTTCTCGAGGCGGTTCCAACTTGCTATTCTTGCAGTCGATGAGAATTCAACCGATAGCGGTGCTTCTCGGTGCGTTAGATACGGCTGAGACACTCAATTTTCCTCCTCGAACTGCCAGGAATCGAGTTGGTATTCCTAAGAATTCCTCTTCTCCGCCATCTCCTGTATTTTCCCGACAATTTCGCGTATTTTTATTCCTCCGGGATTTCTGATTGTCGTTCCTTCCACGGCGAGGTAAAAATGTAATCCGTTCCCACGGGAACCCCGGAGAGATAATTCCCCCGCCGAATTTTCCACCTCTAAAAATTGACATTCTCGCGAATCCAAGATCATTCTTTTTACCTTTGAGACACCTGATAAACTCATCAAAGTCGCGCAATACGAAAATCTTTCCTTATTCGGAATTTCAGGGGGGAAAGAAAAGATAAGGCCTTCTATCTTGAAAGACCTTTCGACTTCGTAATTTGCATACTTTCCAATTTGGAGTAATTTATTGATGAGATTAAATCGCAGTTATCTTAATTTACGCCTACTGACCGAAATGTCGTTTCGAGAGATGTCTATCGATACATCGATTAATCGGGAATCTCAAAGGAATTGTGAAATTCCGAAATAATGGGCGTAGGAATGACTTACCTCGTTTGACAAGAAATATTTCTTATCAGGCCCAAAATATTTATTATCAAGCAACCCGAATATATTTATTACTTTTACATCAGTCGACGAGTTAATCGCGATCGAACCTCGCTTTCATGATCGACGAGGAATTGGAAATCGCGAAATGGTCGATACGTTTCGCAGCACTCGAGGTTGGTATGTTATTCCAGTTTCGATCGCAATGTCCGCATGCCTGTCTCAAACTAGTACATATACGTTGTACTCACACGGTACCGAACACCCGTTTCGTTCTCTATGCACCATAAGTAACAACCGAAGCATGAATTCGCAAAAGAACGTAGATACACGACGCTGGATATTTCCGCCCTGTTGCCATCGCGAAACTTCGCCATCTCTATCCGCCGGTTCTTCCTCTAGATTTACCAGAAAAAGTCTAGAAACACCGTAGAAACGACCTGGGTCTCCCACAAATATGATTCAACTCCGAAATTCAATGATAAGTCATTTAGATTAATTCCGAGGTAGAGCTGCTCGAATCACGATTCGGTCTCTTAGTAATTGGGCCCGCTTTTAATTAGCGTCTCCGAAATTTAAAGATAAGTCATTTTAATTAGCAACTCCGAAATTCAATGATAAGTCATACCGATTCGCAACTCCGAAATTCAATGATAAGTAATTTCGATTAATTCCGAGGTAGAGCTGCTCGAATTACGAATCGGTCTCTTAGTAATTGGACCCGCTTTTAATTAGCGTCTCCGAAATTTAAAGATAAGTCATTTTAATTAGCAACTCCGAAATTCAATGATGTTATTTCGATTAGCAACTCCGAAATTCAATGATAAGTCATTTCGATTAGCAACTCGGAAATTCAATGATGTTATTTCGATTAGCAACTCCGAAATTCAATGATAAGTCATTTCGATTAATTCCGAGGTAAACTTGCTCGAATTACGAATCGGTCTCTTAGTAATTGGGCCCGCTTTTAATTAGCGTCGGTGTTTTTTGAGAAACGAGACATGTCGAGGCGAACGAGGTACTCGGCTAATTTCCCACTTTGCGCGGGGGATATTTATTATGTCTCGAATATCGGAATTAATATAATGCGTCGCTCCGGTTGGGCGTTTCGGGTTTCCCCTGAAAAATCGAGACCGATCGATCAGGTTGTTTGTCGAGAGGTCGAGGAAGGAAGTGCAATTGCTCGACAATCGGCGTAATGGTGTTTGTCGAGTGGCCCCTCTTGGAGATCTCCGAAGCCATGGCGAAGCGACTCTCCTCTCTCGGGATTTTCGGCTCATCCGTGGGAAAGTTATTAATTAACATAAAAATTGGAGGCGAAGTAATCAGGGAGGTCCGTGGAAAAACGGGGGCGGTTTTCTGAACCGGATGGAGAGCCCGGGGTAATTTAATTGCCCTTTAAACGCAGCAAAATTTACCGGAAGAAAGGGGATGAAAGCCCTTCCTCGGGGAGCGGAAAAGGCGCAAGTATTTTAATTCCGAATTCGCCCAGGAGACCGGCTGAAATATCGCCCAAGGCCGAACTCGGAATACGCCGGAAATAAATCTCAAGGGACGTTTATCTACGTACGCACCCATTCCATGGGGTAATTTCATTTCTTAATGGCGCCTCTTGTACGGGAATTCCTGCTCCTCGATGCGATTCGGTTTCGCCGTTCTCGAACTCGGTTTTCTATTTTTTTTTCGGTATTAATTCATGACATTTTCAGGGTGTCGTTCTCCATAGAGGGGCCCATAGAACCCCATACCATACGTTCTTCTCCCCCTGGATCAAGCGAAATCCCATTTCTGGAAGGTCAACCATCTCGGGTTGCACTCCTCGGTGGAAATTGTTTCTCGGCGTACGCACGAGCAGAATGCCGCAAAGTTCGACGGCGAATCGGGGAAACTTAAGTTTAATTACGGAAAGAGCTGGCAAGGGAACAATGTGCCTGTGAAACGAGTTCGTCTAGCGCACGTAGGTACACCGGCAACTTTCCGTTTCCATTTTCCTGGGTTCCATGGGTTCCATGGGTTCTGGCCGATCGACGCTCGCTTTCGCCTCCACCCCGGAGAGGGGTGGAGGGAAGCCGCCAAAGTTCTAGACCGAACGCCAGATTGGAGCTGCCATTCTATCTTTACGGAGTTAGCGACCCTCCTGTTCTCTTACTCCGAGGGTTCCCCTTGTACAAACGCGTCTCGCTTAGCTCGGCGTTCCGGGTTTCCAAATAGAGTTCTAAATCCAGTAAGTTACGTCAGAAACGAAGAGAAATTCCCGGTAACCTATCGGTCATTTCGCCAAAGCCTTTTTTATCGAGGAATTATGAGAATTTGAATTTTTCAACAGAGCGAACGAGAGGTTTCGATTAGCTATAGAGAAACATCGTAGAGGGGAATTTCCGTTGTACGTTCTCCATAGCCAATGAAAACCTCCCGTTCGCTTCGTCGCAGAATGAAATATCAGTTCGTTTGAAACAAATCCCATGGAACTTTCCGTGAAGTTGTACATACGTGAATATTTTTAGCTGGAGGTAAATACCACCCTATAATCAATATTTTTTAATAGTAATTATTACTCTTTAGCTTGAACTTTGAAGTTGATTGAGAAAAAAGAAAAGTTATTTAAACGAAGAAACCTAAAGTATAAATAACAAAATTAACGTTCTCTTAAATTCTCAGTTCCCGGTAACTTGCGGTATGTTTCACAGTTACCTTCTCCAATTTAATGTTAATTTTCGAACTCTATTTCCAAATCGACTTCGACGACCAACTTTTGCATCCCGTGGAAGGACCTCACCGGAGGACATCCCTGAATTTAGGGGGAAATCCCTAGATGAACTTGGATGGCGAAAAATCCGAGCTGACCATGAATCCGACCTCGAGATGTCGAGTTTTTCCGATTCGCCGACTTTCGGCGACTCTTCCCAGGAAAGTTCAGTCCAGTCCGATGATGGGTGGCAAGTGGTCGCCGAAAGTACCGCCCAGCTTAACGCCGGGACTTATGGGGTCCTTTCGAATGGGGATTCGGGTGCGCGGTCTGCGTGAAATTGTCCTGGATTTCGCCGGCGCCATGGCTCGTTGAACGACTCGCGACTTTCTCTTCGTCCCTTTTGTAGAAAGAGTTTATTTATGTTAAAAGTCCCGATTCACCGAGAGAGTCAGGCGACGGATCTGCGCAAACTCTTCCATGGTTTTTATTTATTCCTCTTCGCCTCCTCGAAAACATGTTCAGATAAAAAAAAAGATCTTCGTATCAATTTTGGACAATCGGGGGAGAAGACGAGTCGGGAGTTAATTCCAGGACGTTGAGGAAATCCTGCCCTCCGTTCCCGAAATTAATAAAGTCCTTCGGGGGGCGGGAACTTCTTGATATCGGCTGGCGGAAATACATCGAGGAAGGCGATTTCCGCTTAGCGTTCTCCAATAATACTCCGCGGAATCTTCGGAAATCCCTTAGCTTGTAAAATCGAGTCTCCCTCTCGCCCAGTTTCTTTCCCCATTTCCGCATTCTCCTCCAACCCCCATGAGACCCTGTGCCCATCCTTTCGCCCTTCGAAAATCTCTTTCCCAGGCTCCAAGAAATGCAACTCTCCTTGGGGAATTAATTGCGTCGTAAAACGTAGATTCAAATCCGTGCCTCAAAGAAGAGCTGCTCCTTTTCTTCCGGGGAAGGTTTTCCCAGGATGGTTCTCATCTCGGCTGCAATCAGTGTCGCAAATTGCTTGCAATCGCCTCTGCAATTAATTCCGGCTCATCCCCTGCGGGGATTTATTATTCTCAATAATTCCGTAATATCTTTCTCGGGAGGACAACATTTCCGGTCCGCGTCGACGAGGTTTGACGTCGACGTCGACCTGCCTTATTTCCGGGATTCTTCTAATTTCGCTTTTAACTAAGAGGCTGCTTTTTCCCTGCGTTGTTCATCCGCTTCTTTGATGTCGCGCCGGGAGTTTACTTAATGGTGACAGTGTTCATTCAGCCGCTGAGAGAGGACATTCCTTCTTGCCGCTAAACAATCTCCCGGAAAAAAACGGTCGCCATTTTGCCGGCGAATTTCCTCTCACGGCCTCTCCGGAATTCCCATAGAGTTATGAATTTTAATACGGCAAAGACCCAAGGGGTGACTTTATTTAAATCCTGATTAAAACCATCCGATATCGCCATCGCCGTTAAAACGAGGATTCTTTCAACGAATGTGTATAATTCCATGAAAACGACGTACCCAATGTTTAACGACTCGGAAAATTGTAAAAACGCGACGAAGAACGTGGCAGAATAAATGAATGCCCTCGTTCTTCGAGTTAACCCCGTCGGATATATTTCCAGAGGGCAACATCCCATGGAAGAGGCGAAATGAAAAGGGGGTAGTTTAAAGAAATTTCCCCCCGGAAAAAAATGCAAGGAAAAGGAATGGGACGAAAATCGACGAGGAATACTCCAACGAAATATCTCGATGGGGGACGATCGAGGCGACATAATACGTGCGAATAACTTATAACTGGGAAATTCTCGAGTTTTACAATTTTCAGGGGAGGCAAGAACAGAGTTTCCCCGAGTTTAAATGGCGAAGTCGAGAAGACGAGGACATCGACGAGCAGAAGTGGAGGCGGAGGTTATGGAGCAGCCAATGGCCGTTCAAACTTTTGCATCAGGAAATTCTTTCCGGGCCTCTGGAATATCTGCGATAAACTTATAAACTTCTGGGAGTGTTTCATTATGTCCTACCTACTAAATAACTGCTTACGCTCACATCCAGGGTGGAGTGGAGGTGTTACGATCCCCCGTAAATTTTGACGGTGGTACAAGATACTCCAACATGGCCGTCCATATTATTAACGTTAACGGCGAGAAGCACGTAACGGGGGGGAATTACAAGGGAACTTCCCCGAGAAAAATACTAGAGCGATCCTGAATTTTTCTGGGGATGCTCCTTCGAAACTGAGATTTTTTATTCCCTCCGATATGCCCGAGTGCCAGCCCTTCGCTTTCAGGGAAAATTCCTACATAGAATCCAGAGGGTTGTCCGAAGCTCTTTTTTTAGTCCTTTTAAATCCAATCGAGCACTCTCCCGATTCTTTTGACGGACATGTCCAGATTTATATCCCTTTTCGGGACTACGTCGATTACGGGAACAAGGATATCATTTTTTTTTTCTTCTGGGGAACATCCCTCGACGCTACACCTTTATTCAATTTCTCTGGATGGGAGGACGCGTCCGGTACTATCGGCAATTTCAATCAACAAATTGACTGGCTCAATTACTTCAACCCTCCAACCCCATCCCTTCGTCTTCGGGAAAAGGAAGAGGCGCAGAGATGCGATTCCCTTGGACGAGCCTAGCTCTTGGGAATTTATTTCCTGAACGTCGGGAGGACTTTCGGACGCCTGGCTTTTTTTTAACTCTTCTTGAAAGCTCGATTCAGGGAGTGGAGTTAATTACCGGACGCACCGTGTCATTATTAATTATTATTACAGTCGTGGCTGGTCTAGAAATTTCATTTAGGGGCCGAAGGGTTGATTTCTGAGGTACAAGTTCGAGGTAGACGAACAAGATGCACTTCTTCAGAATTTCTTGCAAATCGCGACCGACCGGCGTTATTGCCCGACCTCGAACTTGCTCCTCTCGGAAAACTGATTTTCCGACTCGAGAGGACGTAACAGGGGAGGGGGAGGGAGAAGCTTTAGAGGATCCGCGGTCGGTCAAGAACCGCAGGATTTCCAACCACGAGAGTGCCTGGTCGTCCACTCGATACACTTAATTATTTATCGAGCGTGCGGTGAAGGAGCCATTCGAAAGAACGAGCTCGCCGAGTTCGATCTCATTTTCCATTTCCCGACCGAACCCACACACCTTCCTCCTCTTTCCGCAAACTCCACCCAATCGGAAGGAATTTCTTCAGCTCGGAAGTTGATCCTCCTCGAGTAATTTTATAATGCCGGAATTCACTTCCTCTCTCCGAGAGAACAACAAAAGCTCGAGGAAGATCGAAGATACGTCATTAAAAATTCCAGCGGATTTAAAACAATCTTAACCATGAATTAATAAACATTTATAATAAATTCCTCATTCTATATCGCCGCGTAGAAAAAATGAATACCCTCATACGCTGAATCTATACGTGTTGTAAATTTTATTTCAAGATTTAATCAAATTTGCAGTACTTTCTTTACATGGTAATGGCGAAAAGAAGTATTTCTCGTCATACTTTGATACGATTTACGTATCTAGATTGATAGCAGACCTTTAAGGTGGAGGACGGTATTTCTTTCGCCATCAAGTCGAAATAAGTGGCGGCGTTTCTTTGATCTCGGATATATGCTCTGCCATGTGACATCGATATTGCATATCGATTCTATCGAGGGCTCGAAGTCGATCCATCCTCGGCGCGTTGTTACAGGGCGTAAAATCGGGCGTGACAAACCGCTGGCGGTTTTTCTGCTTTTCCGCCGTTTTGCTCCAGTTTTTCTCCTCTCCGCTCGACTTTGCCACGTCGGCCGGCTCGAATTGTCTGATGCATATTTAATTAATTCCTGGGAAGCGTCTGCAGAGAGGCGAAGCTCGCACGAAGACGTCTTCTCGCCTCGAGATTTCGGTATTCGACGAGGCACATGCGAGGTACTCACTCATTGCTCTTAATTATCCAATTTCTGCAGGTTGATTTGCGCGGAGAGAACACTGCGAGGTGACTCGTGACCTCTGGGAAAATTTGCATCCGACTGGCATTCGAATGCATCGGATCTTGCATGTGTGCATCTTCGACATAATGACGCGATGAAGCACGTGACACTCCAGGGGGGGTCTAATTACCGGATTTAATGACCTTCGTTAACCGGGTTGAAACGGACGCGGTGATTCCTCCGTATCTCGCGGGGAAAAAATCGTAGCGATTCGCTCGACCACTTATTTTCAAGGTAATAATTAGATCTTTAAGGAAGGTATGGACAATAGTGCGGAAAATATTCAGCAGGGGCTGGGAAGTCGGAAAACCCTCTGAAACTGTGCGTCGGTGATTCGTACGGGATCCCTTGGATAATTTGCATACGTCACTTGCACACTTTCGGAAAAATATGCACGCTCGCAATCGTCGGTGCGGATTATCTCGTGTACAGCTGCGCATAATTAAATCGTTGCTTTCGTTTGTCATTACAGTAACGCCGTTAGTTAGAATAACGCGGAGACGAGACCATGTCTGAATCCTCGAACACGCCGCGACTAAACTCGATTAGCTGCATCTCGCACGAGGTTGAGAAACCCAGAGCGTATGATATAATCGCTCGGGGGTTAATTACGAATTGTTTTATTCCGCTAGTTGCATAAACAATCCAGCAGGTCTGCGCGGGAAGGTATTTTTGATACGGAATTTCTCCCGACAAGGGTAGAAACGCAAACGCAATTTCCTAGTTCGTTATTTCTCCCTCCACTTTTTGCATTCGCGATTTTCCCTCGTTTCGCCCTTTTTGGGTGACTTTTTTTTTTCAGATATTCAGCGATATGGGGTTGACTCGATTAAGTGAAAAATCCAAGGATCGTTGATCTTTCGCATCGCCTTTAGACTTCGTGCAATTCGAGGCGTTACCTCTCGATCGGTTTTTAAAAATAGAGCAAAACTGGCGCATTGCTTTTCCAATCTCCTCCGGTTCCCAGATCTCGCGATTACGGGATGCAGAAGACCTCCCCTCGATTTTCTCCCGCACTCGTGTGCTCCGATTCCTCGTGCGGCCGTGCCGCAGCGTTTCGCTCGCGTGCTCGCCACCTCGTTCCTAATCGACTTTCCAAATCTCGGGGAGAGAGCTTGCGAGGGCAAAAGTCGCGTTTCTCGGGCACTTTACCTCTTCCTCGGCCTCGTTAGCTTCTACGACCCAATTCCATTTCCGATCCCATCGATTTAATTCGATTCCGCATTTATCACTTTTCATTTCCCAGAGATATGATGCGGAATCAATTGCTCCTCGCATTTAATGAGAATATTCAAATAGGTCCTTTTAATGAGAATTTTCAGCCGAGGGAAATTAAATCGAGTCTCCGATTTTCCCACCGCAACAAAATCGGAAGTCCTTTACAATAAATCCCAGTATTGTTGCAAGCATAAAATTAAATTCAATTTTTCAGGTACAATGACGTTGGATTTTAATGACAATAAAATTTATAGAGACCATAGACATGACTGGATTTCGTTAGATCTTGACAATTCGTTTCGAATATTTCTTTCGATAGGACGAGGGACGTCAACGGAGACGCAGGGCGGCCGAAACGTGTCGGAACGCTCGCAGGGGTGGATAGGGTAATTCCTCGTCACGAATGCCCGGTGGCACGGCATAGCTAATTAATCAAGCTTTTATGGTGGCACCCCTGTCCCCTTCTTCTAGGTCCACCCCCTGACCCCCCTTGAACGCCATCCACCCCATCCCGCCCTTTCGCCCCGGCACACGAGCCCCATAAATTATTCATGGCGCGATTAATACGATTAAATATTTATCTACCCTGTTATTCTTTCACTTTTCCACGGGGGTGAGTTTTAGGGGATTAATCCCGAGTTTTCAAAAGGGGGTCTCGAATTTTCCTGGATTTTCGACATTTCTTCCGCGGCGGACCGTCAGTCGATTGTCGATAATTCCTTGTTTTATATTCCTAGAGAGTTAGGGGGGTCTACCCACCCCTTTAGGGGGTCCCATAAGCTCTTCCTCCCTAATTCAAGGGACGACCGGAAATATTTCCCGGGAATTTACCATTTTTAAGCTTATCCGCGCCACTTATTTCTCGGGAGATAGCGCGCCGTCGCTCTACCCTCTCGGCTACGTTCACGCCGTCCGAAGGAGGTGGAAACAAAACGAGGACTGCCGTAAAGGATGGACGTGTTTTTCCGCCCGCGCGGGAAATATCTTCCTCGCGGGTTTCAGGGGTGCGGAAATTATCCCCGCTCGTAGAAACGCGTACGATTCGAAGCGAATCACGTATTCCCCTCGACGCCAACCGTAATTCATTTCCTCCCGTTGCAGCAATCAAGCCGTGTTCCACCCTTGTCACATGACGCCCTTGTAGGTCCTAACTAGGGCCGATACCCCCATAGGAAAAAAAATCGATCGTACCAATGAAATATATTTTCTTCATTGAAAAAATAAATAAAAATTATTTCATTCGAATTAACTGGAATAAATCGGATGCAACGTTACTTCGGAATTATGACAGTTGATTTGAGTTTGTTGAGCGAAATCCCTTGAATTAATGAAATCTTTGATACCCTCCCAAGGAATATTTCTCTGGTGGAAGGACATGTTTTTTTTTTCAAGGTGCATTTTGCAACGACTCGCAATTTTCCTCCAGGTTTAAATCGGAATTTTACTCGCAACACTCTCGAGAACTCGTCGCTTGGAAAATCAATTAAATGGGGAAAGGGACATCAGGGGGACACAGGGGAGCACGTCTTCTTCGAGATACAGAAACTTCCCGGAAAATCCCTAGAGTCTGATTTATGGAGTCCTTGCTCTCTCCTGGAGGGAAACTTCCCGGTAGGCTCTCTCTTCCAGGCCTTTCATCCGCGATATCCTGACATAGTTGCGGAATAAAATTAAGGGTGGATCTTTTACGTATAGTTAAATATAATACGCAGTCGAGGGTCGTTATTTTTCAACGTACCCCGGGTGAACCCGAGTCATGCACAGGGGTGCACTCGCGGAGGCACGTTTGCGCCGATATTCCGGTGTCCTCCTTCGCAGGGCATAAATCTAAGGGGTAATGGTCATCCTGCGGGGGGTGGAGGAAACGGGGTCCGAGATGGGAGCTCGATATGGGGTGGCCATGAGGTAACTCGGTCTCCGGGACACCGTATGCGGCCACACGTGTATTCCTAACGACTGTTTAGATCCCTTTGGGCAAACACGCCGGGTGCGGCCGCGGAAATACCGGGGCGGCTCTTCCGCCTTCCTACGGAATGGCCGCCTATTCACTCCGCATGCGGCATTCACGGCTGGGACTCGCCTAAGGCTGGACAGGGACGTGAAAGAGGCTCCGGCAAACGGACCCGGGCGGATCATTGGTTCACCGGGTCATGAGACCTTCCGGAGGCTCTTCTTCGGGGAGCAGAAAGGCGCAACCCTTCGTGAAAGGGGTTTTCTTCGGGGCCAACCCCGAGTGCCGGGTACAGCGAAAGGCGAGTCGGGGGCTCGTTATAATATGATATTATATCTCCACCCTGAGGAAAAAAGCTTCATCGAACCTGGGGAATATTTCTTTGCTTCGATAAAATGTTATCCCAGGGATGGGAACGGTATCGAGGAAAATCTGATACGATAAGGTTCGAGGGAAACATCGAAATTCAGACCGGGAATAAAAATCCGGGGTAACTGTATGGGTATAAAAAGGTGAGGACCTCTTTTTTTTTTTTTTTTTATAGAAAAGATACGTTGTCGCAGCTTGTCCATTCGAGACCTCCTGACTCTGCAGGTGCGAAAGTACGGCGACGCGTGCGAATCCCACCCTCGGGTGCCGCCCCTGCAGACTCGTAAAAATCTGACGTTGTAAAAATTAGGATTGCCCGGGGGGCGACCGTAAACTACCCGGAAGTTTATGTGGGTCTCGGTCTTGAATCCTGGGGGGACGTCGGGGAAACTTACTCCCGTTTTCCGGCGCACCCTCGGGATATACCACCCGTTAATAAGCCGGGAACTTCGCGAACCTTTATTGCCCGTACGCCGATTCCTTCCCTTTTCCCGAACCTGCCCTTTTTAATGCGGTTTCGCCATTTCTTTTTTTTTATCACCCGCGGTGCCCCTCGAAGTGTTTCGCATTTCCCGCCCTCTGATTAACCGCCACAATTTTACTTCTTCTTCTGCACCCTCAACTCGTGTCGAAATTCTCCTGGATTAGACTTCTAGCCAGTGAAAATATGATACACAGTTCTGAAGTGTCTCGATATGGCCTCCAGGTTTCCCCCTATCGAAGAGTCGTTGGAGTTTTCCAATCGGCCCACTGGAGCCGAATCGCTCCAGGGGCGAAACTGCGACGAACCCTGGACAAATCGCCGGGGAAATCGAAGGTTGCACCCCGATGCACCCCTCCAGGGGGGAGATATTCCCGTCGCTCCGGGAAGAGGCGAAGAAAGGGGGTAGTCAGTTTCGAGGGGGGCATCCGTGCTATATTCTCGCATTATTTAGTCGGATACAGGCGCGAGGCAACTTTTCAAATTTTATCAATTCCCAGGGATCTCTCCGGCTTCCGGGGGAGTTTTCCCTGGATGAAGAGTTCTACCCCTCGAATTCTTCCAACCCCCCTCGGGCCGCCCACCTTAACCTCGACTCTTGCTTCTCCGTTTCCTCTTTCACCCCTTTCTACCTCGCGGATCGCTAAATCATGGAATAGCCGGCTTGATGAAACGCATTTCGAAACGCCACCCTGGGGACAGGTGAGGGGATCCTCGTTTCCAATATATGCGACCCTCCGAATTGGAGGACGTTCGCGCAAAGCTTTTCCCCCTTTTTTTCCGACTTCCTTTTATTTTCCCGGGGAAATCGCCGGATGCCGAATCGGGAATATTATCCACGGTCGCGAGGAAACATTTTACGTTCTCCCTGGATTTTTTTACAGCAAATTTAACAACTTTAAATCTTGGCGAAGTGCAGATTTTGAAGTATCGAGCTGCCAAATTCTCGAAGGAGGAAAATTTAGGACACGTCTCTGATGTCTAGGGTCTGGTTCCCAGTCCCTTGCAGTTCATCGAGGGTTCCCGGACGTCTCCTACCCTTTGGTAATAATATATCTATCCCTTGGGTGCCGCTAAAGAGTCCCTCCCTGTGGAAACCACGTGCAACCATTATCTTCCTCCCAGCCTCTTCTCGACGAGGTGGAAAGGGCCTATCTTCGGACACTTCCTATGTGCCCTTAAAGATTCTACGACCGCAAACCTTGGAATGGGATATCCTGCCTCCCCTCTTCCTCCTTCCTGCAAGACCCCATCCCGAGAAAAACAGGATTTATCGCCAGTACGCATCGGGAGTGGATTCGATCCCGTCGAGTTACAGCAAGGACGAGGAAGGGAATCTCCGGCTTACCACTGGATACCCGCTCGATGACAAAACCGGGGACAGGATCGAGAGGAAAGTGCTCCTCTGTCGAGGAAATCACGAAGAAAAATGGACAAGATAAGGTCCTGGGGGAGGAGACCCCCCAAGGACCGATCCATGTATGGAGCGAGGTGTAGTTTGTCGGCATTTCCCTCCCATTTCCCTGATATTTCCCTATTTTCCTGCTTTCCTACAGAACTTCGGAAAAAAGATTAGCTGCTCGAAACGAAACGATTTGATAGAAGCAAACGAATTTGGTGAAGTGAACCAAAATTCGGTTTATTTAACTACAGGATTTTCTTAAATGAACCAAGTGCAGTGAAAATTATATCGTTGGATAAATTGTTGTATAATGGTTTTCTGGGGTACGGAAAGGTCCTGCCATTTCTGGGGTCGACGAGATCTAGTCCTTTTCGAGCACTTCGAGGAAGATCCAGATCACGTCCCCCTCTTTGCGACATCCCATTCCCTGTGGGTCCAGGTCGCACCCTCGAAGGGGGTGGAAAGAGCCGTCGCAGACGCTGCCCGCTAGGGAAATTCGATGCGAAGTCTATCCATGTATATTTGAGGGTAGTTGCGGCGAGCTCGAAGGGAGGAGAAGCTTTCCGGGCCTATTCGAGATCCTTGCTGGCGAATGGCAAACAAATTCACCTCCCTACGAGATTCCAAATGTACACGGGCAAATAAGATAGAGTCCCTGTGTCTACAAAAAAATTGGAGTTCCATGTTTCGAGAGGTCGACCAGATTTCGATCCCCAGCGATCGCGGTAAAAAATTCCTACGGGGGATAATCTAAAATAATTGTTTTAGCGAGATTCTCCCCTTCCTCCGGCATTTTCGGTTCCTCTCCCGAAGACGAATTGCCCCCCCTGATAAAAGAGTCAAGGGAATGACAAATGCGAAGTCGTTTGGATCCCGTCAGCTCGAGGGAGAGAGAAGTCCCGTATCGCGACTTTATCTCCGTAATTAGTTTCATTTACTTAGTTCCCCATAGAGTCGGCTTTTGACAAACGACGTCGGCCTGGAAATATCGCTCGGCCATCTTTGCATTGCGTTGCGATCGCGTCGGATAAGGTTTTTAATTAAAAGGTGAACCCGAGACAAGTGCACCCTGGGGGGTGCTGGATCTTATGAAAGTCTCTTCTCATTCTTCAGGGCATGGATCTAAAAAATGGCGGCGGGTTTAATTAAAAAAAAACATTTTTTTCTTCGGGGAATGGCGTCGAAGGATTCTGCTTTGGTTTATCAACCGAGACCACTTTCACTGCCCTTAAAACATCAATTACACCTCCGTGTGGATGTTCGGCATCCCCTCAGGAACTCGTGCGTCCCCATTTGTCCTGGTGGGTTTCCACCCCATGGATCGATGGGGTCCCATTTGTCCCATGCGGATGTGAAAGGTAAGCATTCCGCCGATCGTCCCCTGCGGTGCGTTTCTCCTTGCTTTTAAAGTCAAGGGAATTTTGCGTAGAGGTTTCCCTCCACCAGTGAAAATAACCATTCCTTTCGCACTAACTCATGGGACATGCGATTCGCCGTTCATGACCTTGCCTAATTAATTTCCTGTCACATGAATTTAGAAATCAATCATACTTAACATCCCCTTTCCAGATTTTATTTGCCAGATTATAAGTGCAATTAGATCATACCCTAAATAAGACCAATCGATCATGTCCGATCGGAGAATTCGAGACATCGGCAATCGCGAAATGAGAGCCACGCCCGACAGGGGGTGGAATCGTCTCCAGAATTTCATGCTCGTCCCCAGGGTGGATGATTTCCAATTGACCCGACTAATCCACTTATCGAGGATCGAACTACGTCACGGGGACCATGGGGAAAAATTGAATCCTCCGTATTATTTTTTTTTCCCCCTAATTCGATCTTGACCGCATTAGAGCCATGGGGCACCGTTAATTCCGCCGACGGTTTCCCCCATTAACGCGAGCACCAACTTCGTCCGGAATTCCGGGATCCGCTGTGAACTCGCGAGCCTCCCAAGAAGCGCTATTAATTTCCCAAATTGTTCCCGGCGGCGCATCGAACGTCGCGATTAACGAAATTCGCTCTTCGTCCAAACTCGCCCTGAGACAATTCCAGGACGAGGACGCGTCGAGATGTCTAGAACACCTCCAATTCCTGTATTCCCCTCTAGCCTCGTTAACGCCGACGCTAACTTCGTCGGGAATTTCGGGGAGCGTTGTTTACTCGTATTCCTGTCGCAGAGTCTCTGGTATTAAGATCTTCGGCATCCTTCCTGGACCCCTAAAGGACTTGAAAGTAAATAATAAAGCTAACAAGGACTCTGAATTAATTTCCCTAAAACTTGATTACGTGTAATAATGGATAAAATGTGAAGATAATATTAAAAACTTGATAATATTTGATTAATCATATCGCGCGGCCTCTCTCCATGGTCCACGCTCGGGGGGTAGGCTCCGGGCCCGGGTCACGTGACTGGCTGCTGCGCGGTCTCTCTCCATGGTCCGCGCTCGGGGGTTAAGCTCCGGGCCCGCGCCACTCGGAGTCACAACCAGCGGCGGGCGCCATTAATAGGTAGGTACGCCTCGTTTCTTTCAATTTTAATATTACGAGCTGTTAGGATGTATTATCCTTTGACAGGTCGGAAACTCCGATAGCAATAGAGCCATGTGATTGACTCCTGCGAGGTCTCTCTCCATGGTCCGCGCTCGAGGGTTAGGCTCTGGGCCCGCAGCAGTAGGACTTCTAGTAGCGTCTGCGACGCCAGAATTGTTCGAGGTTACCCTTCGTTGTGTGTACCGGCGACGGTGCGCACTCGAGGAAGACCATATAATGGAAACTTCGAGACCTCAGCGAGGACCACGTAACCGTGGCCATTGTTGCTTCCCGGACTTTCCGGGCCCTCCGATACCGCCATCACCTAACTCGCCGGTACGGACGCCATTAATGCGGTGGACGAGGTGAGCGTGCTCGCATCTTGTGAAAGATCGAGATCCGCTTGCAGAAGGTCCGAAACTTTCGACTCCAGGTTCTATTCTCTTCCAAGGAGACTGCTTGCGTATCTCGTGAAATAAAGGCGTAGGGCCGTGGTAAAGCGGGGGCTGAAAAAATATCGGTAACGAGATCCCACACAGCATTAGATTGATGGGGGCCGACGAGTATCCGTGCTTTTCACCGCGGGGGCGATCCTTTGATATGCAAAGCATTAGCGCCCCATCTCGCGCCGATAATGTCGCATTTCCAACTTCCATTAAGCACTTAAAAATAATCCCCTTATCGGGACTCGTCTGATATGTAAATCGGCCATGTTTCCTGGGCGTTGGCCGATCTTTCCCGATCTTGCCCGATCACTCTCGGGCATTGTCCAATTTTCAACATGCTTTCTATAATTCAATAAATCAATAGAGCCAACGAAATCTTATTAAAATAATCTAAATTCTTGATTAATCTCCTTAAGACGGTAT
This sequence comes from Orussus abietinus, assembly GCF_000612105.2. Lineage (NCBI taxonomy): Eukaryota > Metazoa > Arthropoda > Insecta > Hymenoptera > Orussidae > Orussus > Orussus abietinus. The sequence continues at coordinate 793,373 of NW_019394244.1, forward strand.
TTAGATGAAGAAATCATTTTGGTCAATTTTCATGGGGGAATACTGCTATGTCCTATTTTTTTTTAAAGCATTCCCCGCCTTTTTATTTCCTATGGCCTCCATCCTCTTTGTCCAATTATTTATGCTAAATCCTGGGAATTATTCCAGCCCGGCGAATGAACCGTTTCTGAATCAACAACCGAATAACCGACCAACCTCTTGGAAAGGGAGACTCTGACGAGGGTGCGGGATTACAAACGGAGCATCAGACGATATAAATTAACCAGCCTCGTCCAGGAAGGTGAGCAGAGGGTCCCTGTGTACACCCTGCAACTAGCCTCCTCGTCGTAGGCACAATTTGCTCGGACTCGAGTGGCCGGCCACTGATAAACAGTAATTTGCATTGCCGAGCTTTGCGCCAACCAACGGCCGACATAAATAACCAGGAGGCGGCGAGTTCGAAGCCGGCGTTTTCGTCGGGACGGATCGAATGAGCAGGACCGAGGAAAAACGTGTAAAGCGAGGAAAAGCGAGGAAAAGCGATTCGCCGCATCATCGGATGCACGTTAAACGAATTACCATAGGTTACCCGGGGAGGACGAGTGCGATTCGTTAGGTCTAATCAGGTGATAAGGTTGCAAAAGCGCATTCGATGGACGGACTCGAGGAATTGGATGGATGTTTACCCTTAGTTTATCGATTTTATTTATGCTTTCCTGTGCCTATGGGGCTGCCATAGGAGAGTTCTTCATACTTCCTGGACCGTTCAATTTGTACATCTCGTGCAGGATCGCAGATGAGCGTGTAATTGGGTGGCCCAGATCCCCTGCTCCGGTTCGTCGATGACTATGAAATCTAGCCAGCCGTGCTTCCCCCGTGATAGGGTAATGCATGATTAACTGGATTGATGGTCTTTCGATAACGCGATGCTATCAGGTGGGATAGTCATGGAACATCTTTCGGGCATCCTCGAAGTCTTAATCGAATTCGACTTTGCGCGGGTCTTGGTGATATGGGATTAATTTGTTCCCACCCTGGGTGGGATTTTCTCCACGCAAGAAGAGTCTGCCTCGTTGAACCGAATCGTTTGATCGATTTTATTTGGTTCATTTCAGAAGACGATTCGGTTTAGTGGACCGAATTTCTCCCTCGCTCAATATGCCATTAATTTGCTGTTTATTATTATCAATTCAATTCTTATCAATTCAATAATATTTATATATTATTATCAATTCAATATTTACTATTTAACTCCGGAGAGTTTATTATTTAGCATCTGGTATAATCGACCGAAGGATGCGGAAAAATATGTACGGTTTTTAACAAATTTTTTTTTTATCTGCGGGAGGAAGAAATCGCGATGATAAATTTGCCGAAAATGGAATGATAAGAATTACGGAGGTTCCAATGGACTTCCGGGTGAAGGATTTTCTGGTCACGCCGTAACAAATGTGTCTCGCTGGTACGGCGAACCCATGGAAATCCTATGGGAACCCATCGGAGGGACCCCCGAAATTGGACGGTCGTAACGACCTCGGAGATCATTACCCGGCTCCGGCGTTTCCGCTTCTCGTCTGGTTTTTACTTCGACTCATCCGCGGGTGAGACGGAACGGTGGAAACGTGACGGTATCCCCGCGTCCCTTGGATGACGCCATGACGGGCCGGATTATCCCGGGCTGACTAAACTCCGATTACACCCTTTAACTTCTTGTCCCTGGCATTTAACAGTCGAGTTAACGGCCGTTTAGAGAGCATCCTCGACTTCCGCGTTAAAAGAAACCACCCCCCGTTGCTCCTTGCTTCCTTTATGGCTAATTCGCCACCCCCGTATATGGATGATCGCCCTTTGAGACGAGAATTATTTAATTATTCCATATTAACGCGGGGAAAAAATTGGGTTCACCGATGGAAATCTGGAAATTGGAGGAAGTCAGTTTAAAAGACTCCAAAATTTCCGCACCCCCTTTCAGCCCCGGTTTATTACAATTTTCCCGACAAACGGGCGACGGAATATCAAGCTCGCCTGGATTATAAAATACCCGAGGGCGGAACGCACCCCAAAATCTTTATTTCGGGTCCCGAAAAAAAATAATTGCATCCTCGTTGAAATTAAATGTCGCATCGAGCGAGTCATGGGAGAATTTCCTTCAAGGGAAATTAATTATCGCCGCGTGAGAATTTTTGTATAAAAATCATGGGGCACGTATTTCATGGAGGAAGGGGCTCTCTTAGGGGTGGATGGATCGAAAGGACGCGATGCATTTTCTTTTAGCTTGGCTGTTTGTTTAATGGTTCCCTCGGAGATGGTTCCCGTAACAAGGAGAACCGCCCTTAAATAATGCATCGGGTACTTTGTATGGTGGAAAAAGTTGCGGGAACGCAAACAGCGCGAGAGGATCCATTCCGTTCTCTCGCTCTCTTAGCCGCTCGTTAGAAAGTTCCGAACTGAGAGAGAGGGGGAGAGAAGCGAGGTTAACAAGCAATTCGTTATCTGAATTTATTATCTTAATTTGTCGAGCCACGGAGGGAGTGGGCCGGAAAACTCGGCGAGACTTATCTGGATTGGTGCCATTGTTACGCGTTCTTAATTTATTGCGAAAGAAAGGCGCTCGTCCGTCTCCCAAGGATGACATGGCGAACTCGTTATTAATTTTTACTGAATTATATTTAAAAAAAGCTCGCGACATCCGCGACTATTTTCTTGGATTGATGCCATTGTTACGCGTTTTTAATTTATCGCGAAAGAAAGGCGCTCGTCCGTCTCCCACGGATGACATGGCGAACTCTTATTATTAATTTTTATTTCCATTATTAATTTCCATTGAATTATATTTAAAAAAAGCTCGCAACATCCGCGACTATTTTCTTGGATTGGTGCCATTTTTCCGCGTTTTTAATTTATCGCGAAAGAAAGGCACTCGTCCGTCTCCCAAGGATGGCATGGCGAACTCGTTATTAATTTTTACTGAATTATATTTAAAAAAAGCTCGCAATATCCGCGACTATTTTCTTGGATTGGTGCCATTTTTCCGCGTTTTTAATTTATCGCGAAAGAAAGGCGCTCGTCCGTCTCCCAAGGATGGCATGGCGAACTCGTTATTAATTTCCATTGAATTATATTTAAAAAAATCTCGCAACATCCGCGACTATTTTCTCCTTTAAACGGACTGGTGGATCTTATCGTGGAGAATTCGAGCGATAAGGACTCCCGAATTACGGAAATCCGATTCGGTCAGTCCGAAGTGACGCTTTGAGGGACCTTCTCGGTGTCTCGTAAAGAAAGGGAGGGATTCCCTTCGGATATTCCATCTCGGAGATCCGCTGATACGGCGCTTCCACCGCGAGGCAGCGGAAGGACACTTTGATCATCTTCGGGAAATTTATTCCCCGCGACTAAGCGAATCAATTTTTATCCGGCCATCCGCCGAGGTCGGCGCTAAATCGCGAGAGGCGGTTTCGCCGACTGCCGGGTTGGGAATAAATTTTGAATAAATAAATGTTAAAATACTACCGGTCCCGCGGAGGAGCGGAATCCGCTGCCGACCGCAGGCGAGATGGAATTCATTTTTTTTTTCTTTTTTTGGCAGCCTCGATTTTCTATAATTTCTGTATTTCCTACATTTCCTGTATTTTCTGTATTTTCTAGATTTTCTACATTTCCAACGCTTTTTTTTTCTCGATATTCCCACCCGCGTCGACATTTCGCTAGATCGTTTCCATCCGTTGGATATGCTAATTCGACGCAACGTGCGAACGACCGAGGACAGGTAACGAGCTCGCGATAGCGTCCAGATTCTGGCGCGATTATCCGCTGATGAGTCAATTGCGCGTAATGGATACCGATCAATTATACCGCCGGTTTACAGGTCAACGTTACGCACACAATTACGACCTGCGAGATTCCCCGGATCGAGGAAAAAATATTCCGGTAATTGAAGAAATAATTCTTTCCCTCGAAAACTCAAATCGTCTTTCAATACTCCGTAGAAACGTCGAATTAATTCCAGTCCATTATGAATAATGAATTTAACGAACGAATAATGATTTCATATCTCGCATATTTCCCTGGTACCCAAAGAAACATTTCCTCGGTTCAATTGCAGATTTTCTTTTATTTCTTAATTTAATTCCCAGGAAGATATTACAAATTCGTCCTTTGCTACTCGCTCGTGGGAATGGAATATCAAAGCGCTTTAAAAACACCCGGCGCTTTACATTTTCCCCTTTTTATTTTATTCCAGAAATTTTTTTTTTCCCTCTTTCTTTCTTTTCCCCCATTGCGTAAAACGAGGGGAGTTTCGCCGCGAAATATGATTGATGGTAATTTCCATTCGACATGCTAATCTTCCCACGTAAACGCACACCCGCGCACTGCACGCTGCAATTCGTTAACGCGGTACTCGCGCTCGGCAAAGCCGGCCGGCCAATATGAATTCGGCAGGTGAAATTTTTTCCCACCCCCTGTCCGATCATGGCGATCGATGCTTTTACGATTTAGTCGATGGTAATGCTCGGCGCTTTGGCTGAGCACATCGATTAACTGAAAAAACAGGGAAAAACAACCCCCTCCGAGCGCGAGCACCGCCCGGAATATATACACGCCAAGTACGTAAAAATCCTCGGCTAAAATATCGACCAAGGTAGAAACGGGCACATCGACTCTTTCCCACGTTTTCCACGATTTTTTAAAGCCTCGAAGAAATGGTCCAACCCTTGCCCCGTACTTAACCTCGGGAAAAAAAAAATCATTTTATTCAGTAACCCTCATTTCGTGGTTCGATAAAAAGAACGCGTAATTACTCCAATTTAATATCCGTATCTTGTTCGATATATGAATTTCTCTATTCTGCGGATTTTTTTCCCAACGGTAAAGTGTTGAACAAATAATCTGGGGTATTTTATTTTTAAGGGAATATTTTATTCAATTTGGCTGTTTCGATTTCTTACTCTAATCAGAGCAAGATAGGGGGAATCTTGTATTTTATCACACAGTTAATTCAACAATATTCAAAGAAGTACTTTTCTCCAAGGGAAATATCCTTTTTCTCGGTGTCGTTATTAGATGGGTCGACGTTTTTATTTATTATACGGTTATTAATAATTTACCGCGCATTGGACACCTGCGTACTTTTTTTCCAAGGGAAATATCCTTTTCCTCGGTGTCGTTATTAGATGGGTCGACGTTTTTATTTATTATACGGTTATTAATAATTTACCGCGCATTGGACACCTGCGAGTGCACGGTAGGGTGCATCGATGTGCATTCGCGATTGCACTCGTTATAAAAAAAGGTCGATCGTTTCCGGGGAGCGACTTCGGCCTTCGCCATCGCCGGGAACGATGCGTTTCCGGGGTTTAACGGGTTATTTCCTAGGTGCGGTGCGGACCCTGCGGATTCAAATGCGGCAGCTGCTATTTCACTTCCAGTGCATTAACCGTGCACTGTTCGGAGACGAGCTGACGGCGGTGCTTTTACGCTCGACATTTTGCATGATTTTACGTGTCAGCGGGTTCGCCGCATAATAACCGAGAGCCGGGCCGGGCGCGAATTTTAATTGCGTGTTCGCCGCGATTAAAACTAAAAACGGAGCCGCAGATAGGGAGGCGGAATGCGGAATCGCACGAGGGTGCCGACCTAAGTCGGCCACCGTTCCACCGGGGCCAGGTTTCGGCAAGAATTCCCTGGGAATCCGGAGTTTATGAATCGCTCGTTATCGAAACGAATGCCGGAAAGTACGGCGCAATTACTCGGGTATACAAGACTCGGTACACCGGCGCATAAACCGCCCTTACCGGGTTTTATTCCACGGGTTACTTCTCAGGACGTTGATCACGGTTTCGTTAATAATGGATCCCCCTTCAAGTTATTCCGCTTCCGGAAACGTCTCCGGCTCCACTTGTCGCGGGAAATCCTAGCGCCATGTACTCTTCGGCTTCCTAGATTAAATTCTATTTAATCGAGGTGGGACGAGTAATTGATTTTTCATTTTTTATTTCAGATGGACAATTCCGCTCTCGCCGGGAACGTCATCTTCGGCGCCGACGTACATTATCGTGTTCAAGGAAATACAAGATACAAGGATAGACAAGGGTAAAGGAAGGAAATACAAGATACAAGGATATCGGAGACGGGTAATTGATTTTTTTATTTTTTATTTCAGATGGACAATTCCGCTCTCGCCGGGAACGTCATCTTCGGCGCCGACGTATTATCGTGTACAAGGAAATACAAGATACAAGCGAGGCTGGGGATATCTTTTCCTGTCCTCTGGAGGGGTCCGAAGTGAATTTTCTCCAGGGTTTTTCGGTTATCTTCGCTTCCGCCTCGCCGTAAATTAACGCGAGGCGCGAGGTGCACCCCCGGACCCGGTGCCATAGTTCAGGATGCATTTATCACGCGGAAGTGAAGTTTACCGCGTGCATAGGAGCCGGTCGCCCTATGGTCCAGGAATTATAGCGAGCCAAGCAGCCGAGGGAAGGAGCATTCCGCGGCGACGGCAGCTAATTCGCGTTATATTGGAAACGCATACCGGAAGCCGTGGCGGCCGCAACGAGGGCGTTTGTGCGGAAGAGGGACAACGGCGGAATATCGATTATCGAGGTGGCGGCGCGGATATCGAGGACATACTTCCGCCGGGGGAAAATCGCCGGACGACGTCGAAGAGGTCGAAGACGCCCCGAGGAAGAAGCCGAAGAAGATCCTTTTCCCCTCGCTCGAATGACCGATAAACCGCCATCTGCCTTATCGCCCTTATCGGGCGCGCCTTTGAACTCCTGCAAAATGGATTTCTGTCAACTATTTTGTATTCACCGGTCTCGTTCCGGGCGGAGGAAAAAATTGTAAAAAATCAAGGAGGAGCTTAAAGGCTCGCCCTGGGGGTCCCCCCATTCAGGGCGGAGATTCCGCGTCCGGTTTCTGAATAACCAAGCAAACTCTGTCACCCGTTGGAAGGCGCCGCGTGGCCGCGGCGACGAGGACCCGCGAAAGTTGCGGCGTCGAGCGAGCTTTTATGGAGATAGGATCTCCGCTTATGGGACGTAGCTTATCTCCGCCTTGCCGTGGATCTTCCCTAGGACGGAGGGGAGGTATTATACCCCCGGACTCCCTTTATAATCCATTATAATACCCGAAACGCGGGCCCTACCGCGCACCGATGCACCGCGAGGCGAGAGTGTCCGGAAAGAGGAAGCGGAAAATGAGAGCAAACCGGGGGGGAAAGAATTACAGGGTGCGGGCAGGTGGTAGATCTCTTATCAGGGTGATTTTTAGGGGCGAGATGTAGAGCTAAGGTTGACGATTAATCGATGATCCTGGATAATCGGCGGTCCTCCTGGACGCTTCGAGGACGAGTCCGTCGTCTCTCGGACATGGCCACGGGTCCTGGAGGGAGGGAAACCTCCCGTGGGGGTGAACAGGCGTTCCTTCACCGAGTTTACCCCGTTTCTCGCCCTCCTGCTCGCGGGCCGATGGAAAGGAAAAAATGGACCGAGCCGTAAATGCGACCGCGTAAGCCGAGGCTTACACATATTCGACTCGCTTCCCACGGAACGAATTGGCTCGGACGCGTACCTATATAAAGCTTTACGAGTTCTCGCGCCGACTAGGCCATACTGAAATTCCTTATATATACTGACCACCTGATGCCGGGGACTTTTTATTCCCCGGCGGATCCGCGGACTTATGGTCCTTCGCTTTCATCGTGGCCGTTAAAAGATTATTAAAGGGACTTCGCGGCTACGTCGAGCGAATTGTACGCTTTGGCCGATGTAATTCGTATGGCCAATTTCTGCGGGGAATTAAATTCCTAGGTTGGCGGAATTGTAGATTAACCGGTGATAGTGTATTTTTCGCCGGGCAGACTCGTCATATTTTTTTTTTTTTCTTTTCGAAGACGAAGGCGTGCGAAATGAATTATCCCCTGCTAGTCAGTCAGTCCGTAGCTCTAAGATGTATTTATTTTTTTTCTTTCTTTTTAAAGGCGAAGGGTTGCGAAATGAATTATCCCCTGCTAGTCCGTAGCGCTAAGATGTATTTATTTTTTTTTCTTTCTTTTTAAGGACGAAGGGTTGCGAAATTAATTATCCCCTGCTAGTCCCTAGCGCTAAGATGTATTTATTTATTTTTCCTTTCTTTTTAAGGACGAAGGGTTGCGAAATGAATTATCCCCTGCTAGTCCGTAGGGCTAAGATGTATTTATTTATTTTTTCATTCTTTATAAAGGCGAAGGGTTGCGAAGTGAGTTATCCCCCGCTAGACAGTCAGTCCGTAGCGCTAAGACGTACTTCCTGCGTATGCGATTCCATCACGCCTTCATCCCCTTTCCTTCCGAGGGGTGATAAATGCCCCGGCAGTGACATCAGAAAAATACACTCGGCACCGGCGTGGCAGTCGCGGCAACCCCTTATCTCCCGCCTTGAGCTACTCCTCCTGAGAAATGGCCGCCACTTTGAAAAAGGAAAAAGGGACAGGAGGAAACCGGACGGATTTTTACTCGCCTCACTTCCGGCCCCGCCGCGTCGGTAACGACCGCCAAGGAAGCGCATCGGACGACTCGTTTTATCCGGCTACTCCTTTTATTCCGCCAATTATTAATACGCCGCCGAGCAAGAGATTGCCCCTGGAAAAAGTTATAGCTGCGATGTATCCCAAGTACTACGGATAATAAAGGATTAAACAAAGCCTGAAGTGCCTTTATTTCGACTCCAGCTTTCGTTTTGCATCGGTGGTTTCACTTTTCATTCGCGAGGAACGGCCATCGACCTCATATCGCTTTCCAAAGTGGCACGAATTCCCTGGAATTGTTAATTAAGAACTTTGAATCGGTAGTTTGGATTTGGATCGACAGCGTTTCTGCTTTTGACAATCGATCTCTGGCACAGCTGTCATTTTGGATGATATCTGCTTTAACGACAGCTACGGTACGGCAGCGCTTGGAACTATCTACTCGAAGTTATCTTAAGTAGAGATACCGACACTTGCTTGATTACCGACTGAAGGAATGCTATGGTAAGTGTTTTACAGGTCGGGTACGGATAACCATTCCTTGGATACTCCTAGAAAATAAAGTTTCAAACGGTACAAGTGGCGCCATCTCTGGAAAAACTGCCGGGACTAAAATAGTTTCCAAACGGTACAAGTGGCGCCATCTCTGGAAAAACTGCCGGAACTAAAATTTCTTTAGTTCCGGCAGTTTTTCCAGAGATGGCGCCACTTGTACCGTTTGGAAACTATTTTAGTTCCGGCAGTTTTTCCAGAGATGGCGCCACTTGGTACTTTCAGAGAGGTAACGATACAGCAACTGCAGGGAGGATATAATCGGTGAACGCTCGAGAAAACTAATTTTTGCTATCTGACCGTTGAAGTGAAAGGGTGTACTTCAGCCCTTGCTCTGAACGGAATTATCAGTTTAATGTATATTGCGTATCTTCGGTTTCCGCGGTAAACAGCGACACAGCGCCACGTTAAAGTTTACCTTTTGCGCCAGGTGTCATGGCTGCCCTTGCCCTCTGTGTAGACGTAAATCTGTTCGCGGGAGTGATGTTATTTCCCCTATTTTAAATCGTAGACAAAGCGAAAGGTGGGACTACTTCGAAGGAAGGATTAACGAGTCTGTTTACAATTTTCTGTACGCGTGCTGCTGGAATTTCTACGATAACGTGGACAGTGAAGTGCGTGGCTTTCAAACTAACCTCTCGTTTGCATGCGCGTCGTCTTTTCGTAAAGCGCATCCGCGGAGAGGGCTTTGCAAGCGAGGAAGCGACTGCGCACAGAGAATTTCATTAAATTCAGTGCTCTCGAGGACACTCGATTCGTTCAAGATCACACTGCAATGGGTGAAGCCGGAGACAGTCACTGGAAACTTGTGAGGAAGTGCCGAAGCCATCGGTAGACATGTAGCCAGGTTATGCCCGGAGGTCGATTTAAGAGAATTGACGTTGCATCATTTATTTTGGACGACCGTTCAACCCTGATTACGAGTTCTTTTATTCCATGACTTCTTCACCAATTAATACGTAAGTGATAATTATTTAGTATTCCTCGCTTAATTATTTCAATTACAATGCCTTCAGTGAAGCGAATCTCTAGTATCGTCAGTGATAATCCTCGGTTCAAAATCGTTGGACAGTTTCAAGAGAGTGTCATTATGTTAAAAGATTCAGTAAATCATCACGTGAAATCAGAAGAGCACCGAGGAATTAATATTACAATTTATACATTCTTTTGTTAAGTGTTTTAACGCCTGCATGTAATAAACGGCTTATCGAGCGATCGTTTAAATATATCTACGTGGTCATGTTCTGTTAATTTTAGGTTGAAAGAAAATGACAGTATTAGAAGCAGAAGATACGGATGAACGATCTGTACCACCAAGGAAAAAGTTCTGCCTCTCCTTGACGGGACGAGGACACCTTCCTTCCAAAATTGTCTCTCAGCCCCCTCAATTGTCTACTGGAGGGGGCACTTTGGGAGGTCAAACTACATCCAGTGGTACATATTTACCGTTAACTTAAGTACAACTAAATATGACTACAAGTATAGACAATCGAAAAAAATTATCAATAAGGGATGGGTGTGTTATAACCTCTTAATTAATTCAAGGTGACAAAAAAATGGTAAACGGCTATCGAAATCAGTTAGGAGTCCATCAGGATTCCAATTGTGATATCGCAGGGAGTGGTTCCGAAGGTCTAAGGATAGCGACTTTATGCAATCTTGGAAATACTTGTTTCTTAAATAGTGTACTATATACCTTGCGCTTTGCACCATCCTTTTTGCATAACCTACATCACCTCGCAACGGATTTATCTAATTTAACTGACAAACACCTCCAAATAAAGGTAGTTTTTCTTCAATGGATAGAAATTAAATAAACCTGAATATAAATACATAAATAAGTGGATTTTCATGGTAGATGAAGTCGTCTTCGCTGGGTAGATCTGGTGTATCGCTAATGGCCAGTGGTAGTCGCAGCTGGAGCAGCAAGGATTTATTGGCTTTGGCAGGGCCGGCAGGAGAATCCAACAAACCTCGGATACAAGTAGCCACTGAAAAATTACACGAATTGTTTATGGCTTTAAGAGTGGCTGAAGTGAGGGAAAGCAGCGAACCTTATCAACCCGATGCATTTTTACAAGCCCTTAGGTGCGTTGACTAGGTTATGCGTAATAAAAGTTTATCCTCAAACAAGTTACATTTCATTCTACTTCAGAGAGGTGAATCCCATATTCGAGGGAAATCAACAACAAGATGCACACGAGTTATTGGTCTGCCTGCTGGATAATATACGAGAAACATTTCAGTTACTGGTTAGGCACAGGGAATATCAATTTGGCCAGAGTAACGGAGGGGCCTCAGATTTTAACACCGTAGCCCGTTCGACAGACGTGCAGTCTGACAGTGGTGCCAGTAAACGGGGCATTCGCAAGTCTTGGAAGAAGAAAAAGGTTTCGGTCAGAGGAAGTACAAGCTTGCTCTCTCAACCGAACGTAAACGGTGTCACGGTACCTCCCAGACCCCTCGAAAATGGTCACGCAGAGTCTGTCGAAAGCAACGGTGACGTCCTCGGTGCCTCTCACAGATTGGAGAGTAAAAAGTGTTTCATCTCCGAGGACTTCGAGGGCATTAGTTTACTACGCACCACCTGTCTCGAGTGCGAGCACGTAACCGAGCGAAAGGAAACCTTTTGTGACATCTGCGTGCCAATCGATACTGACAGATCAAACGAAAAGGGTAAGTGAGGTTATCGGTGACACCAAAAATCCTTCATATTCTTAAAAACAGTTCTCACAGTGATATTATCTTCTCACAGATGAAGATGGTAGGCTGGTAGACAGCAGCGAAGTGTACAGGAGAGCAGTGGTGACCAGCGAGCTCCTCTGGGGCAGGGACAAATATTGGTGTGCTCGCTGCCTACGGTACAACGAAGCTCGTAGAGCTGTCTGCTTCCCATCCCTGCCAAGACTGTTGATCCTGCAGCTCAAGAGATTCTCCACAGCAGCTGGGTAAGTCAGGAGAAAAATCTAGAAACAATACAATCACCGATACTCATTATTATAGTATTTCTTTGGTACAGCTCGATGGAAAAAATCAACAACCACATGCCGACCCCCCTGACTCTCCAGTGTTTCTGCGAGGAATGCGGTAACGACCATCAACGAGGCACGACCCAGAGAGCAGTCGACTCTCGACACGTCTACAAACTGTACTCGGTGATCATGCACCAGGGAGCGACCATGACGGCCGGTCACTACGTCGCCTACACGAAACTCCCGGACGACTCTGCGACCTCGGAGTACTTGCGCTGCGACCGGGACGGCAAAAGACATATCTGCAGCCAGAGCAGCAATCTACCGAACAACACCTCGGACAAGTCCTCGGGGTTCTTCAGGTACTTCAAGTCAAAGCCCAACGTGACGGAAAGTAAGGAGCAACCGGTCAGGGTGGGCTGCAGGAGCTTGGAGTGCTGCGGAGTGCGTCGCAGCAAGCACTCCTGCGTGTGGTTGGAATGCGACGACGAAGCAGTCAGGCTGATTCCCCAGCGAGAGCTGCAGGACAAGCTCGCCCCGAACCCCAGGAACTCGGCGACGCCCTATCTCCTGTTTTACGTGAGATCCACCGCGTAGATGGTCCCTCCTAGCGCAGGGGAAAAATGCTAATCCAGTGGAACCACCCTTTTTTTTCTCTCCGCATCGCATTGGAGTCACAAATGCCCCGCAAGAGCGTTCTTCCGCGTTGTCAGTGTCACGCCTATTATCAGCTCCAGGTACGAGAGTATTATTTATTCGGCCGGATCCGCTCATCTGTAAATTAGCCGAGGTGTAAAATGTACATTTATGGAACGGAAACGCTTGGACGGTAATTATCGGTACTCCAGATTTACGGTGGATGTATTCATTCTGTACGCGTGTACTTGTCGGAGGAGGGTCCGTAATACCGAAATGAAATGTAAATAAAAGCAGGCAGATTTTCATCCACTTTGGTGTGGGTTATTCTATCCTCGCTGCCATTCTTGGTCTCGGTATTTTAGGCCTACTCGAAGTAACCGATTTTACATTTATTTTATTTCATAGTAGTGTATGATCGCAGTTACTCGACGTGTACTTCTCTCTCCCTCTGAGGCGCGCTTTTCGATAAATCGGACGTCGACGGCTATACGCGCTTATAGCTTTAAGTTTCCTTCCGCTGTCCGGTTAATCATAAGTAACCACGTCCATATATCGATTCTTTTTCGATGGGGGTCAGTAGTGGAGTCGCACTTGGTCTGGCAGCGTGGCACTTAGTGCTCCTCCACTTGTACCCGTGTCACACCTCCACAAACCTGCGGTCCCTTTTATTATTTCACCGTGGACATGGCTCAGATTTAATTACAAGGTATGAGATAAATATTCCCAATTCCCCGCAAAGTTAAAATTAATTATACACGCGTGAATTTGCCAGTTTCAATTTTTCCGCTGTGTGGGAAATTATCGCTTCGTTTCGCCGAATGTCTTTTTTTAAGCACGGTTTGTCGCTGTTCATCTTTTCCTTTTATAAAAAATACGTGTACGCATTTTCTACTGACCTCCATTTAAATAATCGAGCGACTTTCTCGGATCGCTTTAGGCGTTAATTTGCAAACCTTTTAATCGATGGTTTTTTTTTTATTTATTTACATAATTATCGAGCCGATGCGGCAGATCTATGTGCCAGTAATACTTAAATGCCGAGCCACGCCAAATATGTAAGTACATGATTAACGTAACTGTCGCATGACGCGTTTTTATGTGTGTACATGTTCATGGGTGTGTATTCGTCTAGCTGTCAGAATACAATCAATAGATACCCTGGACATGGACTAGCAGCTCGTTACCACGTGCGACTATGTGTCCCAACACTACACGTATGACGGGAATTTATTTATAGGATTGTATAAACTACTTATTTCATTTTCAGATCATAAAAAGGCCTCACCGATGAAGTACCAACAGGTATCGGTGGACTTGGCGAAGATGGTTGTCAGTGCCATTACCTACTTGGCATTAGCTGGTGCGGTTTGGATTTTCCTGCGACTTTTCCAGGCCTGCTTCTCGTTGCCACGCCATTTGAGAAAGCAAAACGACGTTCAGCAAATGTTGCAGGAAAAGGTGGAGGTCACTTAATTATTAAATTACTTTGGGCTGTATGTTTTATTCATATGACATTTTATTTTTTTATTTTTCAACCTGTGGTCTTTCAGATCGATGGATACGAGAAGTATGTGCAGGAGTGCGAAGAAAAAGATCGAGCACTGGGGATAGAATGCGACCTGGAAGGAGTGGATGACAAGGAGGATGCCGAAAGAGCAGACCGAGCCACCAAGTGGAAGGAACGACGCGAATGCCTGGAGATGTTGAAGAAGGAGTTGAATAGAATTCGGGATGGCGGTGATATCAATGATTGGGACCATCTTTTGGATGCCGACCACGAGGGGGACGATAATTCGTCAGAGAACGCGATGAAAAATGAGACCACTAGTTGCAGTAGTAATACAAATAATAGTATGGCCTCGGGGCTCTACTCGGGAATGAAGAAAGAAAAATAGCCTGAAAGAGGATTACACCTCGTTGAGTTTTTTGTAGGATCGGTGTTGACAGACGTTTGTCGATATGTATTTTACTCAGAAATACTTCTTGATACGCGCATAAATTAGGAACGTTTGTACCTCCATTGAGGTTTGCTTTAAAAGAAATAATAATTTTCAGACGTTTAATGTAATAAGGGGTACCGTTAAAGTACCGTCCTTTAGGAATTATTTATCTACTTATTATGGTTCCATTAAACTTTTCACGGTTAAACTGGGGCAGCGGCACAGAAGGAATTTTTAAATATTCCAAAACAAGGGAGACTGCGTCTTCCCTGAGCATAATGCCGCAACCCCTGGGACGCAATTACTGGGAACAAGTGTCACGGTACTCTGTTAGCATCGAATAATATGACCATTAAAGTTATTCCAAGTGTGGCGTAACAACTTCTAAAAAAAATAAAAAAATAAAACGAGACGCCGAATATTCTGGCTCGCACAATGAGCCTCGTTTCAGCACTCGGGGAAGACCGGTAAGTAGGGTTTACCTGTAGGCATCATTGTTACTTAGTTGTACCATGCAGAATGCGTGGTACTGCCACTACGGAGAGGTCAAGGTCGCCATCGGTGGGATAAACTTGAAAGGAGCTACTTAGGTTGGCGAGGATCCAACTGGAAGAGGGGGACACGGCCATCTTCGGTATCGAAGATAAGCCCACGACTTTCCGCGTCGTTCTATTATATAGAAAGCTCTGCATAAGTGGTTTCACTTTTCGATCCTGGGTCGTCTAAGTGTCCAAAACTCCCGCTCCTGTAACGACGAACAATACGACTTCCATTTTCCATTTCCACGGATCCTATGGCATGTGTCAACGAACCGCTCTTTCTTACCTCCTCTGCTGAGAGCAGTAGTCCCAATCACCTGCAATCAGCCGCAATCATCTTTATCCTTCTTGTTTTTTCAATAATCGGGGCGACATCTTGCTTTGATCTCGCTCCTACGATATCGATTCGGGCCGCGGCAACGATATCGAAGATGGCGGCGCGACCCAAGATGGCGGCGCAACCCAAGATGGCGGCGCGCCGGTCGCTCGCGCCGCCTGGCGGCTGCCAACAAAGATGGCGTCTGGCCCTGCCGGGTGGAGGGTTCGTGCGGTTAGCGCGAGGAAAGTCGTTCCCGGTGGCGGCTGACCGTCGGCCCGCACCGCCCGCACCGAGGTGCCGTTAACCGCGAGTCCGCGCGCGGCCCTGCGGACCCGGAATGTCCGCGCGGAACCGGCCGCGGTGAGTGCGTCGCGGCGTCCCGCGGGAGCCGTCCGGAGCGATGCCGTGCCAGCCGCCTCCTCCATGGACTCCGAGGACAACGAGAGCGACAAATCGTTGTGCGAGATAGGGAGGGCCGACAACATGTGAGTAAATCTCGTATTTCTATATTTACGAGCGATTTAATCGATACTACTCGCGAGGATTTTCGGCCATTTTCGTATCGCGGTGGCTTTCACGCGCGCCCTCGTACCACGCGGAACGCGTCACCTGGACCCGTCCACGTGGGGAAGGATGCGTCGTTATGGTTATCTATGCCCGGAGAAGAATTTAGAACGCCTCTTGCGTCTCGCCGACTCGCCCGCCGAAATCCCTCGGGCCTGCGTGCGCCGTCGTCGCGTCTCTCTCGCTCCCCCGCGCCGGCCACGCGCTCCCTCTCTCTCCCACGCGCTAGGGGTTTACTCCCTCGAGCATCCGCCGAGCTCGATACTCGGCCGCTAACCTACGCCTCTCCGACTTCAAAGGACCGAATAATTGATTCAACCTCTCCTTAATTACTCTAAATTGGGTTCCCCTAATCGATTTAACGTGCGGGTATCGATTAACGTCCCGAAATTAACGGACTCATATTATATTTAATCGCAAATGAATAATCCTCAAAATGCCGAGCATTAGGTAATTAATTTTACGCATCGTTAACGGGTTTTCTGATGTTTCCATGTTTTTTTGGCGAGGTGATATTAAGGGAAATTGAAACCACTCGTGTATAGTACGTATTAAACATTTTTGTATATTTTTCTTTGTATGTCCGGGGGAAGGGGAAATGGGAACATGTTGACAGCAATGTTTCATGCACACGTGGATACGACCCCCGGCTGTGTAATGCACGCTAAGTTATTTTTACGCCCCTCTTCCGTGCGCCGTTTAATGTCGGATTTTTCCGTACACAATTCGATTTTCACGCGAGCATCGCGCATGTACACCGGCGATGTATCGACGTCAATGTTTATCGACGCGATAAAGCGACCTATCCGAAGGTGAGTGACCGCGGGTATGTTCCTGGTGACGTCGCCGATCGTAACTATAAACCGCTGCTTATTTCCGCACAAATGGTTGGCGAACTCCTAGTGGGCAATGAAAATTACAACTCGTTTAGAATTCTCGGCAGTTGTTGAAAAGGACCAGGTCGTACCAAGCTGCAATTGTAGAAATAAAAAATTACCCCCTAGTTAAGATCAGCCATTTTCTTGAATAGTTTTTTTTTTTCGGGACTTTATTGTTTCATTGGAAATGCACCTGGATAATTCATGGAGGATATTATTTTCTTGGGGGGTTGAAAAAGGACCTTTTTCGGTCCTCCAAGGATGCTGGACCACGACGCAGCTCCGTTCTATCGATCCGCGGAGTCGGGCAGAGGGTCTCTCTCTCCCTCTCCCGTGTCCTATATATACGTGTCTCTCTCTTCCCCACGTATCTCGGATGTATGTCCCTCGCTCTATCTCCTCCAGGCTTGTTTCTCTATTTCTCTCCGGCTCTCACCTTCTCTATCCTGATCTCGATAATGGACCATATCCTGGCGCGACCTCGCCTTACACTCGAGTTCTTCAACCCCTGATTTCCATCGACCTCGAGGAGGTCCTTTTCCCTCCCCTTTGTCCTTGCATCGGAATCTTCGATAACACCTTGTGGAATATTTCGTCCTTTCAAGATCCTTACCCTGGGGGGAAGAAACATTTCGGACTCGGTGAGCCACGGTAAAAAAAAAAAATTGAGACAATTACGAGCGTCATTTCCGAGACCAAAGAGGGTGGAGGGTGGAGGAGCGACGTCTTTGCCGGGCAATTTATCCAGGGAGCCGTTTTCATCGGCGGCTATTCACTCTCGAGTGAGGTTTACGTGCACACCCTGCACGTTGCCGAGGTTAGACCCCCCGCGAAGCTGCGACGAGAAAGGAACTCTTCAGGGCCAGGGTCAAGGCCGCGTCCTGGGGAGGCTTCGGGGTGGAGGGGCGATTTTTCCAGCTTTCGTCCCCTCGGGACGGGCTTTCGAGGAGCTCGGCTCGATAAAAAATTTATTTACTCCGGGCAACTCACTTCCGGTCGCGTGCTACGATTAGGCTATTTCCGCAACTGGGATGGTTGCACGCGATAATCGCGATTACCTACGATAATCGAGATTAAGTTTATCCGATTTTGGAAGTTGCGGATATCGTCCCGGGGGAAACTTAGCTTCCTAGATGGATCTTCTGCGGATGCTAGATCCTACGCCAGGGTCATCACGAGCCGTGCAATTTGGACGATGACGACTTCGAGGGATTAGGTAACCGAATGCTCTCGAGGTGCAGTCGGATCGGTGTTCAGATCGGGGTTAGTTATTTAAGCGGGCAGTTGCGTTTCTTCGACGGTCGTTTTATAGAATCGATACGATGGACGAGGCTCAGGAAGGTGGTGGCGAAAAAGTTGCCGAAGACGAAGTGGAGGGCGTCGATGAAACGCGGAGCGAGATCGAGGCAGGGTTCGAGAAGGAAGGGAAGGCTCACAAAGGAGAAACTGACTCAAAAAAGCCAGCCGAGGGTTTTCAGGAAGTTTTCCTATCCGAAGAGCCGGCACTTCGTGAAATGGAGGGCGTCGATGAAACGCGGAGCGAGATCGAGAAGGAAGAGAAGACTCACAAAGGAGAAACTAACTCAAGAAAGCCAGCCGAGGTTTTTCAGGAAGTTTTCCTATCCGAAGAGCCGGCACTTCGTGAAATACTTCAGGGCGTACCCAGTGAACGTGGGGTGCTTCACGTGGTGTGCACCATCAGTCGGCTGGTCTTTTTTTATGTCCTAGTCAAGTGGATCAATGTGGAGGTCTGGTCCAGATTCGGGGGTGGCCCGTTCGCCATGAATCGCTGATGGGATGCTGGGCTTCTCGAAGTGGTGGAATGTTTTTTTTTTTTCATCTTGTTTCGTCTTCCCGTGATTTCAAGCTGGGGGACGGAAATCAACTACCGAGAATGCTGGAAATAGGTCGCGAAATTAACGCCACGACATATCTCGGGGAGCCTGATGTAGTGGATGTGGATTCTGGGATTTCGGATTACCCGGAGATCGGAAGCTCGTCTTCCTCGAAGCTGGGGGAATTTCTTGATCTTCCGGAGGCACGAGGGCGACTCGTTATTTCTGAAGCACCCGATGGTACTTTTAGCGAGAGTCGTCGCTGCTTTCACAGTCCCTGAGAAGTCGACTCTCCTCGTGGCCTCCACCTTTTCCGGTCCCTACATCATCTCGTCTCTAGTGGTCCAGACAGCGCTCTCGGGGTGGCGGGAAATTAAATTTTCCGACGGTAAATTACGCTGGGATTTTGAGGGACGGATTCTAGGTACCCCTGGTACACCTGATATTTCTGAAGAAATTTTCCGACGGTAAATTACGACGCTGGGGTTTTGAGGGACGGATTGTAGGTACCTCTGGTACACCTGATATTCCTGAAGAAACGATCTACGAATCGAGCCACGCGTGTTTATGGGTAATGTATATCTCGGCCAGGTTCCGTAACCCCTTGTTTATTAATCATTAATACCTGGATTCATTTTCGTGACGGATTACCGGTGACTCGCCGTGCCTCGCGTGACTTCTCTAGACTTCTCCGGGTCAGAAGTCAAAGGATACAACGGGTTCAAGGGCGGTCCGACTTTTAACAATTTTTTGTAGGGTCGGTGGTAATAAATAGAAAATAGATAAACGGTAATTCATCCTCGTGATTGCGCTAGAAATTAAACGAGGATTTAAACGCACGAAATGGGGAGGCAGATGCGATAACCCGATTCTTAATCAAACCTGCACTGGACCGTGTATGAAAAACCAAATTTTCGTTTCACCCAATGTTTGTTAACCGATGGCAGAGGTAGATTTTTTCCCTAGAAATTTTTTTTTTTTCGATAACCGCGTTAACGGGCGATGCGTTTTCCGCTGGCGTTTCCATCATGGCTTGATCTCGTAACCCTGGTTACGTGGGTCCATCTTTAATATTTCGTTTCCGGATACTTCCGGCACGTGGGATCGATGCGGAATTAATTACGCATGAGTATTCAATTTTCTTTCTTGGGAAACAAGTAGACGTGTCCGGCGACCTTCGGTAATGATACCTAATCAGGTGTCCAGGTTGTAATTGCGTTTGAAATCTTCGGGAGATCGTTTCCTCTATTTATGGAGGATGAAACCGCAATCTGAGAATCTGATCGCGTTTCATTCGGAGATAAGAATGACTCAATAGTTATTCCATTTGGCAAGAATGATTCAGGGTTAATTTTAACCTCTGATTAAAATTAAAGCCAGACTTTCACGGGACTTCCATGTTTTTTTTTCTCATATTCCGGGGACACTTCCGAGGAAACGGCGAATCGTCGCTTCGCGAAACTCGATCGTTATTAATTTTAGTCGCGAGGGTGGAAATAGATCGGGGAAATTGGCAGGCATTGCCGGCGGGGGGGAAATAATTCTTGTCTGGGAAAATGCGTCTGTCAGGTGCGCCATTTTTGGCTTTCGGTCCATCTATATTTTTCAGCTCTTTTATTTATTTATTTTTTTTTGTTTAATATACGATCCATAAAATATATGTGCAAATGGGGTCGTAAATTCGACCGTTGCGTGTCGTCGAAAGGGCCCTTTTCTAAACCGACATTTTTGGTATCTCTCTATTTTATTTCTATTTTTTTTTCCCCCCCGAGAAACGTGCAATTTCCTCGGCGCCTGGCACCCACTCGACGGGCTCGTTCTATTTACGAGGAGTGACACGCTGAAAAAGAGAAACCTTTCAAAACGGGGCCTCTTAGGACGCGTTACATACTTACGCAGAAGCCCTGGGGGTTGACATCGCGAGACGGAGGATTTATTTTCGAGATGACCCACGGCTAGATGTTACGAGCCGGGAGTTCAACGAGAACCCCTCCGAGTTCCCTTGGATGATTTCTGGCTTCTCCACTTGGTCACATCACCCCTCCATTAATTGTATCGTTACTTATTAAAGGCCTTAAAAAGAAATTATCCCACCCCGGGGCTTCCGGTATTTATTAAAATATTAAAATATGTCCGCGGATATAGGCCGGGCGTTTCATATTCATATACCACCTTAATGGATATTTCAGCCGTATGGAGCACACTTGAAAACTCGGGACACAAACGGCTGTTTTCATGTGTTTCCCGTCATTTGCATATTCATGGGCATGCAGATGCAGGGGACGAATGCGCGGTATCGCGCTATGCATTTTTCAGATCGAAATTATGTTTTTCTCATTTTTTTTGTCTCCACTTTTGGGGAGGGCGGGAGGAGATCTAAGCAGTGGTATATTAATAGGATCTGTATATGCTCCCGAGCAATGTGCCCCGATGCAGGGAGGGTTATATTTATTTTTCCTAAAAATCCTAATTCCGGTTTCATGGTGTATTTTGATTATCGTTTAGCTCTTGTGGGGATTAGGGTTCGGGCGACGATGCGGCTGGCTTCGGGAATCCGATTATGGAGTAAACCTAGATAATGCCTAAGTACCCCCGATTCGAATTGGGACGAAACGGCGGGATTATTTTTAAAACGACCCACTCGGATGGGCGACCGAATGTATTTCGAGAGAACCCCCGTTCCTTGATTTTCGGTTCGCTCAGCTCGCTTTTAACTCGCCGGTTGCACTGATCCAACGAATCGCCGTAACTACTTATCGTTGCAAAAATTGGCGACGATTCTGGGTCGAGAAGGAGCACGTGGGACAGGTCAGGGTGCGAAACCCTTGGGGTATGGCTCCGCGAGGTAGGTCAGGGTTATGGAGGTCCACGTGGACCCGCGAGTCACGATCTCTCGGGACGATTTAATATCAAATAAAACCACCGAGAGTCCCCAATTTTTTCCACATTATTTTTAATAATTCAACGCGACCTCAGAAAAATTCTCACCGATGCATAAACTTCGCGATGCTTAACGAATCCGGGTCAAGCGGTTTTCGCGAATATCACTAACGAGAACGCCGTGCGTTCGAGAAATTTTCGAAATATATATATACACACACATATATATCTCGAATAAGTGTGAGGTGCATACCCCGTAATTAGTGGGATGCACTTTGAGAGGAGAGGAGAGGAGGATGCTGCGGGGTGACGTCGGCGGGTGGGAGGGGGTTGGGGATAGGGGTGGGGGATGCCTCGGTGGACCGTCGCTCCGTAGTCGCAGTCAGTGTGCTGCCAGACACCGGACGGTGCGCGTCGCCCGCGTCGCCTCGACCGTCTCTTGTCGCCTATCCCTCTCTCTCTCTTTCCGTTTCGCTCCTTGTTCCTCGGACGGACGCCGATCTCTTCCTCTCTCTCTCTCAGGAGTGCCTTGCGCGGTCGATATATCGCGAGATATCGCGGGATATCCCGAGTTATCTCGAGGTGGACGCGCGGTCGTTGCTCCTGGGCACGGTCTCTCGGTGGCGAACCCTCGGGAACTCTGCGTACCCTGGTCCCGTTAATCCCGTGGGCGCACCTTTCACGCGCGCCGCTCATACGAGCCGACCCCTCCGATTGGTCGAGCCGGGTCGCGGTCCCGCGCATGCGCGATCTCTCGGACCTGCGGAGAGGAGAGGCAGCGCGAGGGACGTCAGTCGTCGGAGACGGTCGCGCGCGGAAGCATCTACGGGGTCGAAGAGGAGATAAGTGGGAGGATCGATACCACCGAGTCGATATCTCGAGGCATCCGGAGTCCCCGAGAGGAGGATAGAAGCCGTCGATGGACCGCAGTGGATGTTTCCAAGGATACCTGGGATCGATAATCGATCGATAGAAGGGAATCGGAGAGGTTAGGAGCTCCTCCCTTGGTCGCTGGATTTTATTCCAGGAGAGAAGGGTAAGGGAGAGCGGAGGAACCGGTGCGGTCGGCTCCTGGACCTAGGAAGAGACCGGAAGTCGTGCCGGAAGTCGGCGGAAGCGGTCCACGGGAGTCCAGGGGAAGGTACGCGGCCATCATTCCCTCCATCCTGCACCGGCTTACCGAGGTGATGAAGACTCGGGCGATCAGCTGACTAGCGGACCTCCTCGGGGGCCGGATGGGCGTCCAGGACGGTCGACACGAGAAACTGAGGGACCTTGGACGGGAACGACGACCGGAGGACTTCTCGGCCATGACTTTCGGCATCTCTCTGCAGAACGACAAGAACCTACGGTTCGCCGACGACGCCCCGATTCGGTATGACCCGTTACCGGGACATCCACGCTGAGAAATAATGATTTTCATCGAACCGGAGAAATATCCCCTCGGTAGCAACGAGATGTTTCGGTCATTTCCAGGAGTTAATTATTTCACGGGATGGTAACAACTGATTTGAGTGGAATAATTAATATTTTGGTTAATGGAATACTTCAATCAAGGAGATATTTCTCTGGGTCGGTGCGTTTTTTTTTTTCCTTGGTATGATGATAAAGAATTGAGAGCAAATGAGGTTTTTAATCGACGCCCCTTTTTTCATCCACTTGTCACACGTTTAGTTAATTATTAACGATCGCTACGAATTTATGGGATGCCGGGAAATTTCTGTCGAAATAATTATTTAACACCGTATGCAAATTATACACGAGGTCAGGAGGATGCTTTCCAGGGTAGGGGGCAACAGGAAGCACGCTTTCGTTTTCTAACCGTGAAAGTTTCGAAGAATCACCGAAAACTCCGTGGAAACGTTGCGACATGTTTGTTTGTTTCTTTCTTTTCGTTCAACCTCGAGATCCCCGCCGCGATTTCCGGGCTTGGCGAAATTGTTGGCTTAATTTGTTTATATTTGATACACGCGCGTATATGGATTCAGAATACCGGAACGATAGGGAATATCGGTGAAATTTGTCGATTCCGATTTTTTATTTTCCGCCATTACCCTCGGTACGCTCGGAGGAAAGTTGGATATTTTCTCTTTTTTTTTCTCTGCTGCGTATCACCGGTGGCGACCTTTGTCGGTTTCATGGCCATTTTCTTGAGAGCCTTCGGTTTTTACTATCAGTCCGAGGGACCCCGTTGTGCGCATTTATCTCGAGTTAAGTACTGCTTGAACGATAATGAAAAACAAAGAAAAAAAAAAGCTACTCGGTACACGTATAGAGGAACCATTATCTCTTCCTTTTTTTCCTTCTCGCCATGAAAATCCCGTTTACGGCTACTCTCCTCGAGAGTTGGCCAAGTGATCCCTCGCGCGACCGTAGATCTCGTCCCGCGACTTAAATAAATATATAAAGCGACGTGCAACCTTTTCACATAGCGTTTAACTTTTCCTACGGAAGTGCCGTTTCCTGTTTATCGGTCGGGGCGAATTGCGGGAACTTTGACGGGGGTTAACGGGGGGAAATTAATTAATTTCAGGGCGCGTCGCGGTTCCAACGAGGGGAGATGTAGGAGTTCGCACGGACGGGTCGAGTGGTGGAGGTTGTGCCAGGGATGTAATAAGGCCAAGACGAGTTTCCGGTTCGAATAATGAGACGATGCACTCGAGGGGAAGAAGTGCACGATTCCCTTTGCCGGTTTCGATTTTCCGACGACCTAGGTGCAGTCAATTTTTTTTTCTTTTTTTTTTTACAAGCTCTGAAATTACGTCGGGACGTCGAAGGAATCGGGGTGGATGTCTTGCAGTCGAGGGAATTTTATTTCCGACATTTTGTTAGAATCACCAGGCCTTATCGAGTCGATACTAATGGCCGCAGAGCTAGAATGCACAAAGAGCGTTCCGGCATATTCCGGGCACGTATCGGTCGCGACAAAGCCCTCGCCGAGGTTGCAGTCAAGGCTGTTGGAAAGGCAAGATCTGTTTTACCGACGGGGAGGTTACTCACCTCGCTTCTTGGTCCCAAGGTCGCTCCAATTTGCGCGTTCGTTCGGCCGGCCTCGTTTAAGGATCGCGATCGGCAACTCTTGGAAGGCCGAGATATCGGGACTACGTACTCGGGGAGTCATCGCCGAGGACCTCTGACCCGGGTCGATAAGACCCCGATAATGCCATGAAAAGTGTCGAGCAAGGGGAAGGGAAATTCTAAACTCGGAACAGTCGAGATGGGAGACCAAAGTTCCCGGATAGAACTCCCGACTGAGCTCTTCCACTCGGTTTAATTACATCTCCGCGTTCTCCACTACGTCCAATGCATGCCAGAAAACAGTCGAAAGACGAGGGATAATCCCTCGGTACTCGAGGAACGCCATTTTGCGTTATTAATCCCCTATCGAGCAATTGCGCGCTCCCTCCCCGTCAAGACACTCCTCGCTTCCGTTCCTCGGGAAAATCCCGGTTTAATCCCTCAGAACGTAGGAATATCGAAAAACGGTCGAGACAAAAGTTACTACCCGCGAAGTTTTGCGTCACTTTTGTAGGAGGCGTTTTTCCATATCTCGAACCCCCGGGGCGGAAAGTCGACGCGGAATCGCGGAGTGTGCACAGGTGCACGCTGGCGGGCCAGTCCTGACAAAATCCTTTGTTTCTTTTCCTTTCCTTCTGTTTGACGCAACGCCCAGCGGATCTGCGGAAGAGCTGCGTTTCGTGCCACCGGGATTTCGTCGGCACGCACCTGCCGCGCGGCATTCGCACGGTAAATTATTTCCGCGGTGCGCATTAGTCGCGCTCTTTGCGCAACTCCTCGGGAGTGGAGGAAGTAGCGCGGTACGAGGATGCTCCTCGGAGCGCGATATCATTTCGTCGAGGTAGACTAAAAATCAAGGAAAAAAATTGGGGAACCTCCTCCCTACCTCGGGAATAATTCTCCTTCTCTTTCCCTTCGAACCTTGCATCGTAATCGGGGAATTAACGAGTCGCGGGGGGTCCCAGCGGATGTGACGTCGAGCCTGCGCGCCAAGTGCATAATGTCGCACTAGAGCCGTTTCGGGATGCATAAGCGTTTCTCTACCTCCGGTCGGAGGAACGATTGATTGAATGGAATTAATTGAGGGATGTGTAACCCGATGTCTCCGTTAAACAAACGCCACGTGTGGATTTTCTCGCGATGACGTCCAACCAGCCGATTTCAGATGGCAAACTTCTGGGCGTCCTTTATTCTCCTCTTCTTTATTCTTTTTTTTTTTCTTTTCCTCGCAATCACGCGCACCGAGATGTCGTAATTGTCGGCGGGGAACCTGTCGCCGTGTGTGTATCTTTTGCTCGTGCCGTTGGTTTTAATCGCGAGCGGGATTTTCAGTGGCAAGGACGCGTTTATCTCGGAGCTCTCTTTCGTTCTGCGTTTCGATTTTCCTACCGATTTTCCTGCTGATCGAGGTCTCTATGGGGTCCCTATGGTGAGTCCTCCTTATCCAGATATCCTGTCAGGGATCATTTTTCTCCCCATGGGTACTAGATCGAATTCGATCGATCGGGGGGGTTCCGGCGATCGATCGATCTCCCTAGGCTCTGGGGGGGGCTTTCAATCGAGTCCCGGCATTGTTCTCGCGACTAGTGTGTTTTCCCTGCTGTCGGGGGGAACAATGGTCCCTGGCATCGGAAATGTACGGTAAATCAGCCGGTCTTTATCGTTCCGTGTCGACGACCGCTCACGGCAAGGCCGGATCGGAGTGGATAGAAAAACACCTCGATCATTGTGTCCGAGCGATTAAACGATACCTGGACGTCGTCGTCTCGAGGACTACTTCCCTCCTGGGCTGATCTTGAAAGGGATCCTCCACTGAATAAATTTGATTAGACGTTTGTTTATTTTTTTTTTATTTTATTCCTTGGAGAAAACCCGCCTCGGGACCTCGCGGGGAGGACTCGAGGTGCCTCCGATCGATTGTAATCGATCTGGTAATTTTTTTAACGGCCACGTGGGAGGATGCGACGAGGGGTCCAGAGGGTCGGCGAGGATGGCCCGGTGCCAAATTAATTTTCCGCCGAGTTTGTCGGATCGATTCTGCCGCGAGGCATAACGTGGACGACGCAAGGTCGACGTCTCTATCTCTCCCGGTCGACGGGAGGAGGAATAAAAAGAGGTCCTTCCTCGCGGTCAAGGACTCGGAGGCGCTTATCCGATCCTCTGGTGGATTTTAAAATTCGCCCGAGGAACTGCAACTCCGTCGGACTGCGTCGGGAACCGCGTCCCCGGGGGGTGGAGCTCCTCGGGGCACCTCCGGTTCTTTTCGACCGGGACTGTTTCCCGGGGAAGACTTACCTGGAAACTTCCACACGGACAGGTGAATCTTTGATCGCCCCTGGGAACTGTTCTGCTGTTTCGTCCGCGCGGTTCTGATGGAAGGAAGGGAGGAAAGGGGCGCACCTTAAAGGACCCCCGAGGTTCTCGTTTGCGTAATTGCCGGGGTTTCCGCGACCTGTTTTCAATTCTCCCCGACGCCCGCCATGTTTTCCTACCCTCCTCGACGTCCTTTTTCCCCTTTTTCTTTCATTTTTCTCTTTTTTGCCCCTCGCTTTTCCGGCGCCCCGGCATATCGACGCGGTTTTCCGTCACGGGGGTTAACGAGGCGCACCCTTCATTATGCAACCCTGGACTCGGTGCAACGGAGGGCGGTTTGACGGTAATTGGGCGGCGAGGGCGCGAAGTCATAATTGAAATTCTCCGATCCTTTGCGATTTTTCTCATTCTTATTTTTTCTCACTCTATACATCTCCGTTGCTCCGATGCCCTATCGCGGATTTTTCGTAACCCCGCTTTATCGGAGCGACGACCGATCGCTTTTTTTTTTCCCCCCTTTTTTTCCAATGCGCAAAAACCCGGTCTTGGCGATGAAT
Organism: Orussus abietinus; assembly: GCF_000612105.2. NCBI lineage: Eukaryota > Metazoa > Arthropoda > Insecta > Hymenoptera > Orussidae > Orussus > Orussus abietinus. The sequence goes on from NW_019394244.1 coordinate 820,863, forward strand.
CACGACGTGCATCCGTGCATGCACCGATGCACGCGTGCAGCGTTTTTCTGAGACGCAGCGCAGCGTCTCGACGTCGGGAGCAAACGGTGACTAATCGTGGATCGACATTATCTTTTCTTTTTAACTGGACGGCGGGTACCGACGTACATCTCCAGCTTGGAAGTGCAGCGATGCACTTGCAACGATGCACTTGTTCGAATTCTTGGAATATTTTTTTTTTTTTTCAGTCGGTGATAACGATGAATTTTTATATCAATTTTTTGGGGGGTAATCTGGAGATTCTGGGATGGCTTGGAAATTTGATAGCGACGGAATTTGATCGGTGACGATTATTTTCATACGATTTAATCGTTCTTCCAGCGTCCTTGCAGCGATGCACTTGCTCGAATTTTTGGAATATTTTTTTTTTCAGTCGGTGATAACGATGAATTTTTATATCAATTTTTTGGGGGGGTCATTTAGAGATTCTGGGATGGCTTGGAAATTTGATAGCGACGGAATTTGATCGGTGACGATTATTTTCATACGATTTAATCGTCCTTCCAGCGTCCTTGCAGCGATGCACTTGCTCGAATTCTTGGAATATATATATTTTTTTTCAGTCGGTGATAACGATGAATTTTTATATCAATTTTTTGGGGGTAATCTGGAGATTCTGGGGTGGCTTGGAACTTTGATAGCGACGGAATTTGATCGGTGACGATTATTTTCATACGATTTAATCGTCGTTACAGGCCCAACACCGTCTCGGCCGAGGAGGGGATGCTGACCGGCGGCCTCGGGGCGAAGCTGAAATGTCCCACCCCGATCTCTCGATTAAGGGTCGAGAAGATCGAGGGGGGTCTCATGGTGGCGGGGGTTGTCATCGCTGCCAACTGCCAGATCGCTCTTCCTGCCTTCGGGTTCCTCTTCATGCTCGTCGGCGCCGTCCTCACCGGTTCGTATTTCTCCCCTCGACTCGAACATAAGTCGACTTAACCCTTAACATGTTAACTCAATGATAACAGACCTAACGATAACAAGTTGGCTCAGCCCTCGTTCTTCATTATCTTTTTTTTTTTTTTAACGAAGCAACGGGCGTCACGACGTGCCGTCCAGATTTATTCGCCGCGGAATTTATGCGCCGTCTCACGCGTTATTGACTTGCAATTCGCCATTGTTTCTTTCTTTTTTTTTTTTTTCACTTCTTTCGAGTACGACCGGCTCGCGCATTCGCGTGATTTATCCGTAGCGTGGGCTTGACAGAAATATCGTACCGATAACGAGGCTCGAGGTGTCGCTTCCCTTGGATATTTCTCCGTATGTCTGCCCGCCATTAATGCCGGCTGACGAATCGCGCGGATATTTATTTATTTATTAATTTATTTACCTTTTTCTTTGCGTCGCGAGGGATTCATTTTAACTCGACCCGACGAGGGAAAGCTCTGAATGTTTCATGGGGAATAATTCCATACAATTGGAACGGAAATAGAGGAGGAATACGTTGACTCGGGTCTCCAGGGTCTGCCGACGATTCCGGAATCGTTTATCGAAAGGTCGATCGATCGCCACGCTGAAAATACATATCTCATCGATAACTCGGCAGGAAAAACCTGGATGTGTTTTTATTTTTTTTATTTTTTTTTTATTCGTTTTCGAATTATCGAATATTTATCGGGGAGTATGGATCGCCGTTTTGGGAATTCCTATCTTCGTCGGAATTGCCGTCAGGGATTTCCGGGGAAGAAGAGCCATCCCTTCGGGGTCTTCATTAGATTATTCGGCACCGCCTAGCGGAATGGAAATTTTCTCTGATAATTTTCCTGCCCGGGCTGATCGTGCCCTAAGGGGAAAATTCGATTTTCCCTCCACCTTCGCAGGAAGGGGTCTTGGAAAACCCCCCTGGGCGGCCGTACCGGAAACGGGAAAAATTCCCCACCCAGACAGGAAAGATGGAAACCTTAATTTCCCCTCGTTTCTAAACTAAGATCGTTATCCGAGGATTGCGTAAATAAAATTCCGCCGCGCGTGGTAGGTGTCTTCGCTGCACCTGCTTCGAGAGAGGCATTAATTCGTGGAGAATGGCGTTACGTGGCCACTCCAGGAATTAAATTCCCTTGTCAAGTCCAGGTGGCATGACTAATTGTGCATGCCGCGAGGAAAATGAGAGACTACGAGTCGATTCTTGGTCTTTATGCCCGGAAGGTACGGTACAATAACTCAAAGAGTATTTTTCTTCGTCCGCCATCTTGGATCCTGCAGTCGGTCGGTCGTTTCTTTCCGTGCACCGTTTTAGGCCGTGTAAATGGGATGGCCCCTGTTTCTCGAGGCTCGGGGGGGCACTGGAATTTCAAATTAAGGCCGACTGCAGTCCCGGGGGTGATAAACCTTCGGATTAGGGCGGTAATTCATCGGGGAGAGGCGTTACGTACCCCGATCGCGAAGCCCCGGGGTCGAACTCGCACAACTCGATTACGCCGAGTCGCTGACTTTGCATTCGCCGCAGCGTCCACGGTCGAGATAAACGAGTTGATTTAATTCCTCCCCTCCTAGGCCGAGCGACGACCCATTTCTTCGTCGTCAACATATCCTCCGCGTCGGCGGTCGTAGAAAAAGAGACCCATGAGAGAGGCGACATTTCCCCCCGGTGGGAGGGGATCCCTCGATCGGGCTTCGATTCGAGAGATCGAAGGTCGATCTACTAGTTGACCCAGGGTATATACCGCGTGCGTGTCAACGAGTAGCTTGAGAACCTCTCTGCGCGGACACCGACCTCGAAGAGCGCCGCCTAACCGATGAGGAGGTCTCGTCCGGTGTCTGCCTCTCTCTCCCTCTCACGGGATATCCCATAGTGCCCTCTCGCTCGCTCTCACAGAGCGCCCTATCCCACGCGAGACCGTCGCCTCTTGAAAATCCGAAGAAGCCGTGTCTAAGCCCCGGATGGATGGGAATTTGTCTGGAGATTTCCCAGTCGTCGGTGCATGAGATTCCCGAGATTAAACGCCCCCCGGGGGAGGCCGACGACGGGGATGAGGTACCTCGCGTAGACGTTGACGGTTCGCGAAAGGCCGCTGGCCGCTGCACCGTCATCTCGGGCCTCTTCTCCTTCCTATAGGAAGACGGTGGACCGTTGTTGCCAGCCGATTTATCGAAACCGGTCGGTCCCGGTCTTGGGGCGCCTCCTCTCCTCGACCGGATGCCGACGTCGATTTTCCTTTCGTCTGAATCCCGGACACCCGGGAGAAAGAGCCTAGTTTCCTTTCGTTGTCACTATCCTCGTTCATTTTAAGAGGTGGGGTCACCCTGGGGGTGACGAGGTGCACGACGCCTCCTCTCCGTCGGCATGGAAATTCGGATTTCGGAGACGGGAGGTCGATTTATCAGTTGATTGTTTTCCAGCTGCGTCCTATCGGGGTCCTGGGGAGGACGAGGACAAGGACTCCTATGCGGCGAGGATAGCCTTCACCGGGAACTCCAGGATCCTGGGGCCGATCTGCATCGTTGTCGGGGCCCTCATGCTGGCTCTTGGAGTCCTCCTCTGCATGCTGACCAGACGGGCAAGGAGGAGGGAACGAAGAGTCGGTTTCCACTGTCCGTTGCACGGGGACTTCTATCCGTTGAGCCCGGTCCAGGGTGTCAAGATGCTCGGTGAGTGGATCGCCGTTGTGGGCATGGACCTGGCAGATAGAGGGGAATTTCTCCCCGGGGGGAACGCCGAGGAGAAAGTCCCCTCGATTAATCTAGACCGATTAAGATCGATGGAAAGTTGTTTCCATCCGATGGGCACTTTTTACACTCTCCTGGGCATCGAAAGGCGTTCCTGGATCCCAGGCTCGGGGTCTATTAGATTTCTTCTCTTCTTAAATATACGTACCCTGACATTTTTTTTTTTTTTTTTTTTTATTAGATATGACGATTTCGTTAATTTGTACTCCTACCGATGGACGGCTCAATTGGGCCGAATTTAGGGCGAGGTTAGGGCACGACGGAGGCTAACCGGATTGACGGAATTTAGGCTAATGCGAGTCTATCAAATTATTCCCTTGGGGAGGCTGATCGCGCCTCCGCAATTGCGAGCCGCTTTGTTCCAGCCGGCCGGTGTTCGATAGGAGCCTATACGAGTACCAATCCCATCTATATCTTCCAGCCTGAGTCACCTGAAATTTCCAATCGATCGGGAAAGGGATCATGTCTGGAGAGAAAAATCCCGGAGGATCGCCCATTTTCTTATTTCTTGCATTAGGGAAAGTCTTAGAGGTTTCCCAAAAATGGTATGTCTCCCGTTGCAGGGGTTCCTGTGTACTTTGGGTTCCTTTTTTTCCCCTTGCCGGGATTCGGGTCAATTCGAGCTCGCCTTTGCCGCTGAGGAAGACTCCGGGTAATCCGCAATTAGAGACCGATTGAACGATAAGGGGTCTCGGTGAGATCGGCGGGGGGAATAGGTCAGCGACAAGAGTCGCTTCCGGGTAACTGGGTCGCGCCCTCGGTGCACTCCCGGGGTCCATGACATCTGTTGCCCTCGGGGCTGAATCCCCTCTTCCTCTCCTCCAGGATCATCCCTCCCGACGTCGGTCCTCGTGACGTAAGTACGGACGTGCGGCCCGACCCGGGATGGTGCCCTGCAGTCGGGGAACCTCGACGGTTCGGGTTATTCCATCCCTTGGGTGAATAAAAAAATGATCGACCTCCACCGCGACTTCCAGGGTGTCTTTCGGCCCTCTTTATCCACGATGCATCTTGCAAGTGGAGGCCTCGAGGGAGAGGAGGAAAATTCGTAAGGTCAGACGGGGTGATTAATATCCAGATGACCGGGGAAAAAATTCTAAACGCCCGTTTGGGGGAGAGCCAGGTCGGGATGATTTTTTTTTCACCCAGGTGCAGCGGGCTGGAGGAGGATTTCTGGATCGGATGGAGGTTTACCTTCACCTTAGGGGCGAGAGGGTCACTCCTCGGGGTCGAGGTCGCTTCCTAGGTTTCTCTTGACGTCACTTTCCGCGACGTCATGATGAACTCGGCCGCAGGAAATGTCCGAGGGTTGAATATTGATATCCCGGGCGGTCGATGGCGTCGGTGTCTCCGTGGTGGAGGGTTCCAGGGTGCTTATACCTTGTTTCTCTTCCCGATTACAGGAGTCACGGGCAAGGACGAGGGCAGCTGGTCCAGGATCCCCTGCCTTAAGGGCAGGAGCAACGGAAAGGCTGGTGGAAATGGGTCCTCCGGTGGACACGTGGGCCCTCCTCAGTGTCCGCACTCCGTCATCAGCAGCACTCGCAGCTCCGTCAGCAGCTCGCCTCTTAGTCCGTGTCCCACCCCGATGCCGTTCCTCGTCACGTCCGGCTCCGTCAGGTGAGAGCTCACCTGGGTACCGGGAAATCTGCGAGGACCTCGAGGAAGCGTCGATAGGACCGTACATCCTTAGATCGTGGACAAACCTCCGCATGGAGATCATAGAAGATACCCCGCAATTTATGGAACAATTAATGGTCCGACTCGAGTGTACTCAATTTAGAAGAGACTTTTGCAATTTATCGGTGTGTCTTTTAGTCAAGATGCGACATTCGTGTCGTTTTTAAATGACTCGCGGGTTGATAAGAGCTCTTCCCTATTTCCGTACACGCGATATGGACCTATCTTGGTGGCGGGCGGAAATACCCGCTCTTGGTATTGATCCCGGCCCGGGGATTGAACTGTAACCTTGTTCTTCGGTTTTCTACCGACAGACATTTCTTTTCTATAATTATGAACGACGATACGAGTATGATGTCCCATTGCGTAGAACGGAGGAGACGGGTACTCGGCCGAGTATGCAAATTTAACGAAACGTCTCCTGTGTTGACGGACCCTGTAGAGCGATTTTTAAGATTCCCGCCGCTAAGAGGTTTAAAAAAAGAAAAAGGGAAATGAGGGAGCAGGGGGCGAGTGCAAGAAATGCAGGAGGGCTCGCTGCAACGATGAAAATAAACCTCCTGGGTGTATTTATATTTCACGAGAGTCCATAACCGCCGACGTGCCGTCTCCGTACTCGCCCTTCGGTGCGGCCACATCCGGTCGGGTTTTCCGATATAGGAAATTCGTTACATAGAGTACAGACCGATGCCAAGTTACATGCATTACGCCCGCGAGCTGTCATGTCCACGTGGTCGGTACTTTCACTCCTCTTCGCGTGTAAATAATATTTTTGTAATTTTTTCTTCTTCTATTTCTGAGTCGATATTGTATTCTTCTTTTCCGTTTTCCGATATGGGAAATTCGTTACATAGAGTACAGACCGATGCCAAGTTACATGCATTACGCCCGCGAGCTGTCATGTCCACGTGGTCGGTATTTTCACTCCTCTTCGCGTGGAAATAATATTTTTCTAATTTTTTTTTCTTCTATTTCCGAGTCGATATTGTACTCTTCTTTCCCGCGAGGGGTAATTTAATTTTCCTACGCAAGAGTCGTTGATTAAATAGTCGCTCCATTAACTCGCCTTACGGGGGCAATTTCCCTCGTGAGATTAAGTGCTACCTACTTGCTCGTTGCGTTTTGTCGATCGCGGAGACATTTAATTTTCTGCACGCCATTGGTCGCTCATCGAGAAATCGATGCTAGGCAGGGAAGGGCAGGATCGAAGAGTGGATGATTTATATACCATTTTTTTCGTTTAAACCGACCGACACTCGCGATTAATTAAAGGCAAGGCTTATTGTCCGAGTTTTTCGACATTTTCTTGTTCACGTTGAAGTTGCCCTCCGCAAAGTGATTTCATCCTGACTTTCATCCCGCAAACGTTTAGCGTCGGTCGTCCGATCGTTTAGAGCGTTCTGCCCGGTCTTATAAATAATTCATAATTTGCTCGGTTCAATTTCGCGCAATGTCCACTTGATCGACTATTTCCCGTCCTGCGACTTGCATAACCCCAAGGATCTAACCCGGTGCAGATTCATCGAGCAATTAATTAAGCACCTTTAACCCGATAATCTTCACATTTCGTGGAGGGTGACCCTCGGAGGACGNTATATATAAAAATCAAGCGCGGATTAACGTCGAGGTTCGGGGGGCGAGAGAGAAATGATAAAACTGGCTTAATCGGTGAAAACGGTCCGGTGGATTTTCACTCGCGGTCCCCTGCGGATTTTAAAGCCCTCCTGCATTGGTGCACCGGTGCACCGGTGCATCGTTATGTCCCCGGGAACGGCGATGCATGAACGACCGCCGATAATGGCGACCCGGTAGGACGATAAGCTCTAAACGCTCAACCGGACGTGACGCGTCTCGTGAGCGATGCACCGGGGCTGCATATTGCACTTATATCCCTGGGGGGACGCACTTGTGGATTTATCGGATTTCGTCCCGACCGAGGGGGACATTTTAATCCCTTCCGCCGCCTCGTCGGGTGGAGGTGCTCCGAAAGAATTTCCATGTTAAGGTGATGTGAAACATCCTTCAAATCAGTCGATTCGAATACACTTTTTTTTTAAGGGTATTAGACCAAACTGTCCGAAACTTTGACACATCTAAGAGTTGTCCTGACACGTTCAACATTTGGATTTTTTTTTTTTATAATTTTTTAGGCCCTGATATGAGAATCGAAAGGGTCAGGACAATTTTACGAGGATTTAGAACACTCTGGTAATCGATAAACTCGCATTTGAACGGGATAAAGGCAAAAAAAGTGTTGTATGCGCTTCTTTGCTTGCGATTTCTTTATAATTATTGTACGAAAACCACAGGTGGAGTATGCCATTTGGTACAATACCCAACATAATTCGACCCAGCTGTCGATATAAAAAAGTAGGTATTTAGAAAGATCTTTTTTACCGACGTCGATCAAGTTCCTCGAGGTGTTTCACTTCGCCTTAAAGGGCCTTCAGGGTTTCCGAATCTTCCCTGGGGTGACACATTAATTTGTTTCAGCAGCGGCATGGTGCCGACCGTCGGAGCGAATCTTTCGCCCGATCAGACTTTCGGATCCATCAGGTCGCTTTCCGTGACGAGAGAAGTCGCAAGCTTCCCGCTGTCGCGTACACCTACGCCTCCACCACAGCACAGGTGAGTGTACTCCGAGTGATCAGAGTCGATTATCGATCACCTAGAATAATATTTCCCTGAGGCAATTGGGAGGTTAATTGTCCCCCCGAGTTATCGGAGGCCCTTAATTAATCTCTGAAAACCCGGCACGGCGAGAGGGAAAGGATCTTCCTCGGCACAAAGCCGAGATGCGCCTCGATGCATCGGATGCATGCATTATGCAGCTGTCGGCCCGGCGACGAGGACGACGCCGCGCGCATCCCCAATTGCTCGGCTGATTAATTACTCTCGGCCAATTAGTCGGAAAGTGACGAGCCTGTCGGGAATTGCGCAATTACGTACACGGGGATGCGCGGTACGTTTTATCGGCGGAAAAAATTTCCTCGGTGCAAGTAGAGCCGGGAATATCTGGTGTGCATCTCCCGAGGCGTACTCGTTGTTGCATTAAGTGCGACTTTGCGCCTTCCAAGGAGAGCCTACCTCGTCCATTTTATTCATAATATTATATAATATTAAAGATATCGGTCATCCGATGTTCCTGGGATTTTTCAAATCCCTCTGAAAGGACCCGAGAGAGGATACCCTTTTCAGAGCGGAAACGTCTGGCCGCCTCAATTTCCCTGAAAGCTGCTCTTCTACCGCGAATGTCCGAGGAGGAGCACTCCACCACGACCGCCGACTCCGTTGAGATAGGCAAAGGACAAAGGAAACGGCCCTGGAGCCCCATCCAGTCCTGGAGGGAAAAGTTCTTCCTCGATTAGCGGCTCCCAATTTTTTATACTCGAGGGACCGACCATTACTCGTCATCGACATCCGAATCGCCGTTCAAATTTCATTTCCGGGACGTCTTTCCAGTTATCGAGCTTCCATTCCCACGTGGCACGAGGTGCGTCACCGTACCCTCTCCTATGGTATATCTCCATGGGTCGACCCCATGGGAGAAGACCGGAAACTCCTCTTTTGTATGCGTGACGTCCCATGCGTGACGCCATTAAGTTTAAACGGGTCAATCGCCGTCTATGGTGACCGTCGAGCCAAGACTTCCTCGTCGAGGTACCTAGAGGAGGTTGTCAAGACGTACCTGCGTCACCGTACCCTTTCCTATGGTATATCTCCATGGGTCGACCCCATGGGAGAAGCCCGGAACTCCTCTTTTGTATGCGTGACGTCCCATGCGTGACGTCATTAAGTTTAAACGGGTCAATCGCCGTCTATGGTGATCGTCCTCGTCGAGCTACCTAGAGGAGGTTGTCAAGACCTACGATTTCTGTTCCAGGCCCGTCTCCCTGCCGAACCCGGAGAACCCTGGGGGAATCGGAAGTCCCCTCAGGGAGGCGTCTCCCAGGCCGGAAGTGCGCGTGGTGGCGCCTGCGCATCGACCGACCACCACCAGCAATGGGTCCGGCTCGGCTCCCAGTCGCAAGTCCGTCAGCATCCTGCTTCCCGAACGTACCAGCGGATGACCCCAACCTGGGTTCGTCCACCGCTGCGACGAGAACCCGCTCGCCATCTGAGACGTCTTTCCATAGCCCTGAAGAAAGGACGCGGATCTTCCCCGAGGAGATCTCCCTACCCCAAGACCCTCCACCGAGATATCCTCTTAGAGAACGAACGCCCTACGCGGTTTATTCTGCTCGGCGGACCGTAACCATCCGTCGACTTCCGGTCTATCCTGAGGAGGGACTTTTTAACTCGAGCTCCGGGGTTATTGTCTCTAACGGGAGTAATCGCTTCTCGGGAACTCGTCGAAATTGTATTGTTATCAGGGGGGGAATTATTTGATATGCTCCGGGATGAATTCGACCCCGTTATGGGAAGGACGAGGGGTGGAGTTAACTTGACGGATGGTTATGGTATTCGTTGAAGTTCCTGGGCACTTCCTTTGGGATCAGATCAGTGGGTTCCTTTTTTTCTTTTCGTCGGGATTTTCCGGAATCCCGGGGCGTGCAATGTAGCGATCGCACCCGGAAGAGGAGGTCTGGGGGTGGAGGTGTTCCCATCGAGGGATGGACCGGTAGTTTAAGTATAAGGACCTTTGGGGGAGGTCCTCGAAGGGATCGTCGAGTTGGAGGGTAGAGTAATCCAGCTTTCGGGTCCGGTTATCGGAATCCGTCGAACGATGGGACGTGGAGGACAACCAGGAGTCTTGGGGGCGACGTCCTCGTCTGCAGCAGTTCCTTCGAAGAGCGACTTCAGGGCGCAAGCTCGACCTTCCACCAATCAACCCCGAGCAGTGCTTCGGTGACGACAATCACGAGGAGGCGGTGCGTGGCCAAAACTCGAGCTGTCGATCTCGGAGACGCGATGCCGAATTACGAATCCGCAAGCCTGCGAAAATGGCGAGGGATGATCCAATTGGGTCGCCGAAAGGTCGGAGACCCCCAGGACGCCTCCAAATTGGATCGCATTCGGAAGACGTCGACGGCCTTCGCCGAGGAGGCTCTACAATGGTGCTGAGAATCCGGAAGAATGGATCTGTACGGAAGGGAAGGTCTGGCGAACCGGAAACGACCACGAAGACGGAAGCTTGGGACGCTGGGAACCAAGCCACGATACGTGGACGAGAAGGGCGAGGAATAAAAGGTTCTGATAGACTAAGGAAACCCGAAAATCATGTTATGCTCACTATTCCCCGCAAGCCGGGGAACGGGCTCCTCTTCGTCGTCGGGGATACATTATTGCAATGTGTCGTTGAATTTTTTTTCTGATTTATTTGGCCATTGTTACCCTTCACGAGCATCCGAAGCCTCGCACGACGGGGATGGGGACGTACATTGGCTCGCGGGGGGATTTTAAAACGATAAGTCTCTAGTCTTGTAAATACGTAGGTAGTCTGAGGATCCGGAAGGTTCGTCGAGGGTGCAGGAAGGGTGGAGGTGGGACCTAGGGGTGGCAAGGGCTAGGACTGGGGCGATTGTTAAGAACTTAACGGCGACTCGATGCGATCCCTGTTGCGGAAACGAGATTCCGCGGTGGCGGGAAGAATCCGCTCGTGGATCCCGCTTGCGGTTTTCTCGAAGACCGGCAAGGAGCTGGACTTTTTTTTTAAGAGCCTCTTCTTATGCGGTCCGAACAACGGTTACTAGCGAATCCAGGCCTCTTTGTAAACCTTGTTTAATGCCGGTTAAGGCGACGAGACTTTCTCCAACAATTGTAAATAATGTAACGATCTGATGTACTATCTACCGCAAGATGTGTGTCACGAGCGGGTTCCTTCGCCACCCGAGGAAATGTCGGACAATATAATTCTAGATATTGTAATCGTTTAGCGGTAATTAAGAGGCAATCCCGTGTAGCACCCCCGTCGCTGCTTGGAGTGCTAAACCCGTGGAGGTGTATACACGAGGCCATGGGAATTTGGACGAATCGCCGTATATTAATTAATATACGCGGGTAGAATTAAAGGTCGACGTCGGCCGCGATTTGACGAACTATAAGAGTCGACTTTAAGGTTTAATTTCCACCTTGTGCGAGGGATAGGGTTCGCGCGATGCTCAATACAGGGGTTAGAAGGGGTGCGAAGGTGGAGGCACCTTTTCTTTCATTTAAAAAAAATTTCTTTTTATTATTGCGAGATCTGAGAAAAATCCAACACTCCCTGGGGTTGAGAGAGGGCGAGTGCGAGTGTGCCAAATGCGTGATACCTTAAGCTCTAGCGCGATAATTGACTACTAATCAAATTTATCTTGTTAAGTGGAGGGACGTCTCTTCCCCTCAGGATCGAGCCGACGATTTTGAAGGGAACTTCTCTACGTGGGTCCCTAGAACTCTCCCGAATTTATCCGAGCTCACCTGGGGACGTTACTTGCCTGGGAAAAAAATCCCATCCCGCGGCGGAAACGTCCCCGGGTGATTTCCGCCTAACACGAGGTGGTGGATCGCACGGTACACGTATGCGCGTAAACGGTTTTACAATTGAAACGTGGAAGTGTCATCACCTAGGCCTCTGCGCGCGACCTACATCGAACGATTAATTAATTAATTAATGTCCGATATATATACGTACAGGTAACAGGTTAGAGTAATTGTAACGCGCCCCTTAGAGGCCTATGTGCCTCCTTACGTTTCCATCCCGAATGTGCGTTCGAGCTGATCCGTGGGCATCAATCTCCTGGGGGAAAGGAATAAGGTCCTACAGTGCGCATGCGAGTCCTGGAAGTAATATGCAAATCGTGCACCAGCACCCAACGTGCTCGCGAACGCGGACTCTCATGACCGGCTCGCGTTAGACACGTTTGTGATAGTACATTTAGACCTTGATTAAGGGATTAGAGATTAAGTCGTGTAACACTTAAGCGACCCACGGCACGTTTAAGGAGTCCACCTTGTTTCTTGGGAAGTCCTCTTCTTCATGGTGTCCCTCATCGTAGGACCGACGATTATGCTTCGATTAGGTCATTCGTCAATTTCATTGATTGCTCGGGAGCTGGGAAGGGGATTAATGGAGGATGAAGGTTCTGATTTTAAGATTTACTAGATTTTTGGGGGGCTTGGAGATTTCCATGGGGTTTGGCGCGACTTTTATGGCGGTATATGTATGTGCGCGAATGCTTATCATGTTATCATATACGCGAGACAAAGCCTTTCATCCTGACTTCGATGCCTATCGGTTCGAGGTTTACGTAATTTCTTTACTCTATTTTATTCCTTTTTTTTCCTTGTTATTCGTACGAGTAGTTTCGTTTATTCAAGAGGCTGATTAAGTTTACCGCGTTATGTCCGTCGATAGTAATCGGTTATCGGATATCATTTTGCGCGTCTTATCAGTACGCGTATATCTCTTTATTCTTCTTTTTTTTTTGTCTCTTCTTCATTGGAAATCAATGAACATTGTGGCGTCTGTTAAAGAGGCTGACTAAGTATAGACCCTTCTCCCGCTGTATACTTTCGATATTCGATATTACGCAGTTATTGTATGTTATCTATCGTTATGTTATACCGTTGTATGATATGCGACTCTGGCCTCGTTCTCGAGCGCGATTTTTAATAGTTTATTACCTCCGCCTTTTGCCGATGTAAATTCAGGATTTATTAAACTAAAGGAACGGGGAGCAGCGACCTCTTGATGCCGAGGCTCGAGCTCCGGATTTTTTAGCCGAGTGCAACAAACTGCATCGAGTGCAACAAACTGCAGCGAGTGCAATGCCGCTCGAGCCCGGCCTCACGTGGTCGTCGTTGAATAATTAAAAAAAAATACTTTAATGAACTTTGTTGAACAATTCCGACCTCGTTTCTCGAATTTACGTGAGGCGGCGTAAGCGAGTCGTGTAATTTCATTTTTTTTATTTATTTTTTATTTTTTATATTAAGGAGGTAATATGATAAAATGAAGTGAGCGAGCGAGAGAGCGAGTTTTACTTGAAATCTCTATATTAGAGTCCTTGGTGATTATTCAAAGGAATGGAAGCGATTTTGAAGGTTCTCTGAGAGAAGAATTGATAAGGGGGAGACGTCGCGTTTTGATAACGATTTCACGTAATTTCGAGGATCGCATGTCGAGTTTGCGCTTCGGGGAGGGCTCCCTGGATTTTTCTATCTATCGTTTACCTTGATAATCTCTTTTTAACTAGATTAGCGGCTATTATCATTGTGATCACGAGGAACGTCGGCGACTATTGATATTAAACTGCTACAGATATACTTCTAGTGATACCTTACTATCAGTGAGTAATGACTATCTAATAAGGCGCTATAATCAGTCTGTATCGTAAACGTCTCTCTTAACATTGCGGCAAATCGAATAGTGGGGTTTATTAACGTGGGAGAACATGCGGATGCATCGGATGAGGTGGGTTGGAGATTTTTCCCGAGAGATGACATCTCTACGAGGATCATTCGTCATCCCATGGAACCTTTCCTCTTTCCATTCCATTCAGGAGCCGCGACGAGAGGTTTTTCGATGAATTTTATACCCGCTGATAGTCGTGGCAGCCTTCTATGATTTTTAATCCGAGATCTTTCTCCTCCCCGTCCCTGAGAAAAGGCGACGCCATTTTGCGGGACGTCTCCCTTGCGTTTAGGCCCGACTCTGGATATTAAATATATATATATACATATATTTATTTGTATATTGTCGTAAGGAGAATACATCACGCATCTTGAGATTTCAGTCGGTGTTGTCATTCGAACCAGGTCAGGTCTTGACTATCCGGATATTTCGAGGATTTGCAGGATGTTTTTTGTACATGTCAAATGCATAGCGGCTAGGCGATAATTCAGAGTGTAATTGTATATAGGGTGTGAGGACATTTCCTCGGTACATGTCGGTGGGTAAGTGCTTCTTGGATATACGCTGGTTGTACCCAGGTTTACCACGCGTGGTAGGACTCTGCGTTTACCGACGTATTCCACTTTCGATGTACCGAGAGAGGAGTACCGAGTAATTGTTATTAGAGATGAGGAAGAGAAACTCATATCTTCTCTGTAAAAAAATCTCAGCCCAAAGGAGAGCTCAATTTGAAGAAAACAACCTTCCTCGTCGTACTACCCTGGTCGTGGTTCTCTGGATGTACAAACAAACCATTGATTACGCAGAATTGAGACTACTGTGCAATAAAGCCCACGTCTGGAGATCCGACTTCTAATCGGAGACTTGCTTCGGCCTCCGACATCGTTCTCGCTCGATTTACCGAAAGTAACGTTTACGAGCTCCAGAAATACTCGGTGTAATCATTGCGCGGGCATCAGAGGCCAGTGATAACAGCCAGCAACCTACGTCGATCTCCTACGTGGATTGTAACGCTTTAAGGTGGAGTGAAACCCCTCTTTAAAATCTGTCGATTCGAATACAACACTTTTTTTTTAAGGGTATTAGACCAAATTGTCCGAAACTTTGACACGTCACTCCTGATCATCTAAGAGTTGTCCTGACACATTCATTTGGATTTTTTTTTTTATTTTTTAGGCTCTGATATGAGAATCGAAAGGGTCAGGACAATTTTACGAGAATTTAGAACACTCTGGTAATCGATAAACTCGCATTTGAACGGGATAAAGGCAAAAAAAGTGTTGTATGCGCTTCTATGCCAAAACGATGGTAATGCGAGGTCTCGGAGAGACAATTAAATTCACCTGAAATTCACAGATGGCGCAGAGGGTCCCTCTGCAGTCAATTAGGGCCCCAGAAAGCATGAATCCAGAGGATTTCTGGAGTTTTACATCGATTTCTTGATAATGATTGTACGAAAACGACAGGTGGAGTACGCCATTTGGTACAATACCCAATATAATTCGATATAGCTGTCAATATAAAAACCAACGTCGGCAACGTAGGCATTTAGAAAAATCTTCTCTATCGACGTCGATCAAGTTCCTCGACGTGTTTCACATCACCTTAAGGGGATGCGAAAGTGGCGTGTCTCGTTCATGAAACTTCATTCATGAAATATCGGAAAATCATTGCGATGGCCCTGCGCATTTGTGTAATTTCGAGGGGAAAAAAATTGTGATTTCTTGTAAAATGTTTACCCTTTAGGCCCACGTTGACGCACCCTAGGGTGCCCGCTGCTCGTGAACGGCTCCGCGTGCGTCACGGTCCCCGTAGTAAGGCGATCAGCTGTATTAGTATTTACGTTGACGCGACATCACGAGGACCCATGGTGGGGTCCCGAGAGCCGGTCAGTCTTCTGCGGTCCGTCAGCCGTCGCGGTCGCCTGGGCGGACTGTGTTCGGTGACCGCCTCGACCACTTCTCCTTGGTGTCATCCCCGACCTCGTTAACTCTCCCGGATCCATTGTCCTCGGTAATTTTGACCTCATCGTCTTTGTAATTGTTAAGTGTCGTGATTTCATCCCCGAGCTCGTTAAGTGTCCTGATTTCATCCCCGACCTCGTTAACTCTCCCGGATGCATTTTCCTCGGTAATATTGACCTCATCGTCTTTGTAATCGTTTGTCGTGATTTCATCCCCGACCTCGTTAACTCTCCCGGATCCATTGTTCTCGGTAACGTCGACCTCATCGTCTCTGTAATCATTAACTGTCCTCACTTTCACCTTAGTACTATCGTCCACCAGGTCGACTTCGTAATCGTTAACTGTCCTCAGCGTCCCTAGCGACCTCACCAACCTCATCAACCTCATATTTCCGATTTCAACATCTTTTACTAATTCGCCTTCTTCGACTTTAACTTCCTCAGTCTCGTCGGTCTCGTCAACTACTCCGCGGCCCTCGCATGCGACCAGCTACAAGAGACGACCCGTAAGTTGCACCTAGATGCACTTTTTTTTTTTCAACACCTACTATTCTATAGAAAATGATGGAATCGGACCCTAGATAAAAGTTAGTCTTCATTTCCGTTCTGTCCCCACCTAACCAAGTACCTTTGCTTCGGTTCGTTACGTAACAGCGGTAATGGTACCGTTTAATTAAATGTCCGGGTATCGATGAAGTGTCAGAATCACCGAATTTTCCCCTGACAAATGTTTATCTTGGTTTTTGTTATCACGTCTGGGCTCGATTTAAGAGTTAACGAGGGATGAATCGCGTTAATTTCATTGCATCTCTGTGCGCTTAAAGGCTGTTAATGGTTTTTAAAAGGGTTTGGTAATGTAGATAAGGGTCGTTAACGGGCTCTTTTAGGGGACGACGCCTAGGCGAACGAATTGTGGAAACGTTTGCAATGTGCCGGGCAATTCCGCAGAATTGAACCGCCGAAAGTCTCTTAATGGCAGTTCTCTCCTCTTTGTCTCTCTTTCGGAGAGATGGTTGCAGCTGTCCTTACCGTTTATTACGGTCACTCAGTCGTTGATCGCCGTCCAAGGTTGTCGCTGTTTAGGCATTTCGAACGAGCAAGCGGCGTGGGCCGGGAGCCAATGAGCTTGCTCAATTTGCTGCGACCGAGTCTGAAACCTGAGGAGCACCATGGGGAATCGGTTTCTTGGGCCTAACTCAAAAGCCGAAATTAAGTTCCACGATTTATCGCAAATTTCCGCGGTTTTCGCGATTACTTTTGCCTGAAAGTCCCGAATTCGGCGATTTTGGTAGAGACCTCCTGACAAGTTTTGCCCTAGTTAAATAAATTGCCGATTTTAATATTAGGCCCAACTCAAAAGCCGAAATTAAATTCCCCGATTTATCGCAAATTTTCGCGTAGCTTTCGAGGTAACTTTTGCCCGAAAGTCCCGAATTCGACGATTTTAGTAGAGACCTCCTTACAAGTGCCCTAGTTAAATAAATTGCCGATTTTAATACTGGGCCTAACGCAAAAGCCGAAATTAAATTCCCCGATTTATCGCAAATTTCCGCGGTAACTTTTGCCCGAAAGTCCCGAATTCGGCGATTTTAGTGGAGACCTCCTGACAAGTCTTGCCCTAGTTAAATAAATTGCCGATTTTAATACCGAGCTTTTATCATAATTTTCAAATTTGCAATAATTTTTATCCCGTCTTGGAAGGCCGAAAAGACTCGAATTCGCTTCGTCGTCGTAGCGACTTTACGCGAACGAGGCGACTCGTGATCCAGTTATCAGGAAGTTACTTTTATCATCTGCCATTCCATTAGCGAGGGCACTAAGCACTCCCAGAGTTGAAAACGTCGAATTCTCTCACGCACTTACGTGGAAGCTTTTAAACGACGACCTCGGACCGTAGTCTTCGACTGTCGGCCGCACTACGGGATGTTAAAAAATGTTTTTCTCCAAAATCCAGATTTTTTATAAGGGTTAAAATAATCCCTAGGTGCTCACGGGTCTTGGGTAGAGGTTTTGGAAAATCTGGTTTAGTTGAATCGATTTAATGGAGGGTTTCGTTTCACCTTAACACATAGGAGAAGCGTCCCGTTGTACGGAGTTGCGTTCGTTGTGCAACGCCGTCGGGATTGCGCAACGTAACTTTAACTATCGGAATAGAGAACGCAATTTGTTGCTGTGGATGTGGGCCACCGGAGGCTGGTTCTGGTCTGCGGTTTTTCAGGCTGACCACCATGGCGAGTCGGAAGGTACTCGACCCATAAAGCTTATAGAAATGGAAAGGACAACCTCGATTAATAGTTGATGCTATCGGTCGCGGTGACGCTTCATGTAGTCGGTTAATAGTTACCAATTAGCATATATGTGCCCATAATTATGAAAGTGGTCCGAGTCAAAATTAAAAAAAAAAAATGAGTTTATCAGTTATTTCACGCCATATTATTTCAAACGAAATTAATTCAATGTAATTTCGAAACGAAAAATGTATGACTTAGACCACCTTCATATGGGCACATATGTGCACATATGTGCCCATAATTATGAAAGTGGTATAAGTGAAAATTAAAAAAAAAATTAGTTTATCAGTTATTTCACGCCATATTATTTCAAACGAAATTAATGCAATGTAATTTCAACAACAAATAAAAAATATATGACATATGTGCCCATAATTATGAAAGTGGTCCAAGTCAAAATTAAAAAAAAAATTAGTTTATCAGTTATTTCACGCCATATTATTTCAAACGAAATTAATTCAATGTAATTTCGAAACGAAAAATATATGACTTAGGCCACTTTCATAATTATGGGCACATATGAGCCGCTCAGTGCACACATCGACTAACTCCACTTTTTGAAAAATCTTACATTTAGATGTCAAAGCACTTGGTATAGTCTTAACTTTTTATATTTATAATATCTCAACTTTTTGTTTTATGGAGTTAATCAATGTGTGCACTGAGCGGCTCATATAATGAATGAAAAGTTAATTATTCCGGGTCTACCGCGCTTACTAGTGTAAGTGTAATTGTTGACAACGATTACTGAACGCTAAATTAAAAAAAAAAAAATAGTATCGAAATTAGTGCTAATGAGAAAAGGTATTTAAATTATTTCCTTTGGAAATCTCGGTGGGGCTTGTAATCGGAAAAGTTTCTCATGCATCAAGTGACCACTTAGATCGGCATGCACATGGGAATCTTTTTAAATGCTTCAATTGCGGTCATTACGAGTAAAAATGCTGCTCACATCGTGCGAGGATAGAACACGTGTCGGATTACCTTGGGAACAAACTTTGTGCAAGGAATTAACGAGGAAGTGGTACTTTCGCTTTACACATAAACATTGAACAATTAATTGCTAACATTCAGTTGGAACAATTAATTGCTAACATCCACTAGGAACAATTAATTGCTAACATTCACTAGGAAGAATTAATTGCTAACATGCACTAGGAACAATTAATTTCAAACATCCACTTGGAACAATTAATTACTAACATCCACTTGGAACAATTCATTGCTAACATTCACTAGGAACAATTAATTGCTAACATTCACTAGGAACAATTAATTGCTAACATTCACTACGAACAATTAATTGCTAACATCTACTAGGAACAATTAATTGCTAACATTCACTCCGAACAATTAATTGCTAACATTCACTAGGAACAATTAATTCCTCATAGTACAAAGCCTCTTATCAAGTAAAGAGGCCGTCCAAAAATTGCATCGCGCGTTAGACAAACGTCATACACGGATGCGGTTAATGTTTAATGGTTTTCAGCAACAGTACCCTCACTATACGATCATTGAATACTTTGCTCCCCAAAGACAAGGACGAAATTTATTGCTGGAGTGTTTGGTTATCTAGGAACGCCGCTGATACCTCGTTTGCGAGAAGGCGCGACCACCTAGCGGCAGTTTGCGGAACCTCCGAGCGAAATTGGTCGATCTCGTCGCATCTCTGTTAAATTCTTACCCACCACCAGAACCGTGTAACTAGTAAAATTGTAATAAACTTTAATAGTTACGCGGTTACCTTCTCCTCGCATGCATGCGATTACATTGCATAACCAGTAACTATATAAGGCAAGTACAACGTCGCATGTGTCCTGGATTACTCATCTCCATGCCAGGTCTTATTATACTTTGTGATTTCAAGCGTAATGCAAAAGTCACGGAGCAAGATTAATTCGGTTTTTTTTTTTATTCCAGTCGCATTTAGACCTCCAAGAGAAATCGTAATTTCGAGAGGCATTACGATACATTATGCGGTAATACGTAATGTTACGGTTATCGGTACGTGACATGAGCGGTACGAAATTTCCTCAATGTTGATAAGCGATGGGATGATGTGCAGTTATCGGTAGTTGAGTTCGAAGTAACGATGGGTTATGTCGATTTGTCAATATTGATACTACGAGCTACAAACAATATAGACTTCGAGGTAACGAAAAGGAAGAAATAATCTACCGAGACAAAACACGGGGCGATAACGTTAACTCGAGTCCGACGTTGATAGCGATTTTACGTTTCGAACGGA
This sequence comes from Orussus abietinus, assembly GCF_000612105.2. NCBI lineage: Eukaryota > Metazoa > Arthropoda > Insecta > Hymenoptera > Orussidae > Orussus > Orussus abietinus. Next base: position 841,088 of record NW_019394244.1, read on the forward strand.
AAGTATTTCCTTCCCGAGATGTAATCTTAAGGTGAAGTCAAACACGTGGAGGAACTTTATCGACGTCGGTAAAAAAGATTTTCTTAAATACCTACGTTGTTTTTTATATTGAGTACTGTGCTAAATGTGCCCATAATTATGAAAGTGGTCTAAGTCATATATTTGTTGTTTCGAAATTACATTGAATTAATTTCGTTTGAAATAATATGGCGTGAAATAACTGATAAACTCATTTTTTTTTTTCATTTTGACTTAGACCACTTTCATAATTATGGGCACAAATGGCATACTCCACCTGTCTTTTTGGTGCAATAATTATAAAAAAAAATCGAAGTAAAACTCCAGAAATCCTCTGAAATTCATGATTTCCGAGGCCCTAATTGACTGCACACTCCACCTGTCTTTTTGGCGCAATAATTATAAAAAAAAATCGAAGTAAAACTCCAGAAATCCTCTGGATTGATGATTTCCGAGGCCCTAATTGACTGCAGAGGAACTCCTCGCGCCATCTGTGATTTCCGTGTCAACTAAAATTCCACTCCGAAACCTCAATTCCACCGGGAAACCTTGGGAATCCATGTCCAGAAGCCTCCGGATCGTCCAGTCGATCTAATCGATCAGCCAACTGCCTAGATGACAGTGGAGCGCCTTATCGCGAGGCTTATCAAGACCTTATCGTGCTCAACACCGATCTTACGTGTCTAATTGCCAGAAGATATGCCCCTCTTCGATCTTCTCTTCGAGTTTCGAGCCAAGTCCCAGATCGCTATCGGGAAAGGAGCCTTCCCATTGGTCCGCGCCTCCACCTGCTGGGAGATCATCAGCTCTTCGTTTCCTCTCCGAAGGTTTCCCGTCGACGGAGGAGGCCCGATTGTTCTTTGAGCTCCTTGGCGCCATCAGTTAGCATTCCGTCGTTGTGGGGTCCGAAACTTGGAAAAGAAATAAGGACGACTTTGAAGGAGACTGAGTTTTTTTAAACTACTGGCAGGTTTGCATTTGTCATGTTTTTTATTATTTGCAATTAATATTTTTATTATTTTGCAATTAATATTCGGGAAGGGACGGATGTATTTCTTCGTGCCATCGGCACTTAAGGTGAAGTGAAACATCCTTCAAATCAGTAGATTCGAATACAACACTTTTTTTTAAGGGTATTACACCTTTGACACATCACTCCTGATCGTCTAAGAATTGTCCTGGCACATTCATAAATCGATATACAATTATTAAAGGCTCTGATATGAGAATCGAAAGGGTCGGGACAATTTTGTGACAATTTAGAACACTCTGGTAATCGATAAACTCGCATTTTAACGGGATAAGGGCAAAAAAAGTGTTGTATGCGCTTGTATACCAAAACGATGGTAATACGAGGTCTCGGAGTGAAAATTTAATTCACCTGGAAATCACAGATGGCGCAAGGGGTCCATCGATGTTTCACTTCACCTTAAGATCGATGAATAATGTTGAGCTCTCATATTTCGTTCGATATTTCGTACGAAAACGACTGGTGGAGTATGCCATTTGGTACAATATCCAATATAATTCGACCCAGCTGTCAATATAAAAACCAACGTCGACAACGTAGGCATTTAGAAAAATCTTCTTTATCGACGTCGATCAAGTTCCTCCACGTGTTTCACTTCACCTTAATCCTGGGGGATCAGCTGATGTTACCACTCGTGTATTCATATGACGTTATTAATGAAAAGGGTGTGGGTGAATTTTAATTTTTTAATTCATCGACCTAGATTAAATCCCTCAGCGTCTTTCGTATCACCTTAAACTTCTTTTGCGCCATTATCGAAGTCCACTTATCCAGCGAAGTCGCTCGGGGCTAATCGGCCGAGAAGCCGACAGAGCTTGCTCGGAGTGTCAGGAACACCTGATCATGGTGCTTCCCCTCGTGGAAGATCCTCCGCATCCCCAGGACCCGACTAATCAGGGATTGCATTTACGCAACCGGGAAATCTAAGATGGCGGCCATGGGGGAAACTCGCGAATGTACCCACTCGTGCGTCATGGTCGTCATGGACACTTTGTGTAAAAATAGGGACAACCAACTTCGGGATCTTAAGGCGTTGTACCACTTTGAAATGTTTAAAAAAACAAAAGAAAAATGTTTATGCCTTATTTGTACTTTTTCTCTTAAAACTGCATTTTTATAATCGGCGGGCACTCTAGCTCCGCCAATTTTCTATAAATCGTCTTGATTCCTTTTTTATTTTCAATGCATTGATATTCCCGTTTTTTATGCAACATTAATTAACGAAATTTAGGGCAAAGTACGTATCTTTCCTTTCGAATCGATGCCATTTTCTGAATAATGCATATTGCATTGCAAAATGCATGTGCAATTCTTTTTCGCTCATTGAACCGCACGGTCATAGATTTTCGCAGCGCTCCGGTAAATCGCCTTTCAAGCCGCCATTTTCCTAAATAAAAAAAATACAAAAAAACACTTTATTGTTTAATAGTAGTATAACACCTTACCGTACTTGAATTTGGATAAAAACGTCTTAATTGTTAAAAAAAAAATTCTTGAAAAACGGTAATGTTTGGGTGGGTCAAAGTGGTGTAACCCTTAAGGGAGGACGAAAGGCTCATTCCGTATATGTCGAAACGTGAAAATATTCGCACCGAATTATTTGGAACGTTATTAAAAAAAGGTCTTAATCGAGTGACGAGCCGTCCTGGGATTGCATATGAAAATATTTATGAACGAATCTCGAGGAGCGCACTTCGGAGCGATGATTAGTATATCAGCTGACATGGCGCACGCACATCGATATAAATAAATACCCTGTGCCATATTCCGACCTGCGTCAACGTTTATGTCGGCGTGTTTAGAAATACGCGACCCCTTAATGTCGCGGGCAATAATTCCCTGGCGATTCCGCGGCGTATTCTCCGCCTGCGGAATTTTTACTCCCGCGGTCTATTTTCACGCCGAGCCTCAGGTGGAGAGATTAAACTAACGTCTCGTAAATATGCGTCTCTTGGAGAGATATACCCGAAGACATGTTTAGGCACTGATAACGAGTCTTTGCTCTGATTAAGGTGGGAGGAAAGGGTCATTCTATAGATATAGAACGACGCTTTCGTAACACCTTAACATTTTTTATACGCAGACGGGAACGCTTATGACCGGAAAATGAGGTCTTACATCACGGCTATATATCATTTAATTTATTTACCATTGTCAGCGAGACCTTCGGTGAAGATTTTCAAATTTCACGCATCCGGAATTATTATTGCCGGTTTTACGAAGCGGTATTTTTTCCGAATTTAGGCGCCTGCCTGTCTATTATCCCGTCTAGCAAGGCCGCCATGATTTACATATTTGCTCCTTTCCTCAGTGAAGGAACACTTGAGTCAATATAAGAAGTCCAGGCTCCGAAATTAGTTTTAGTTTACGCCTAAGCTCTGATAAGGTATCTTTGAGGAAACGGTCCCACTCCTCGCTGCGGTAATTCCTCTCTGATAATCCATATCAACATCCCTTCGTTTAACGATTGTCTAGTCACACGGAGAACGGTAAATCCCGTCCCTTTAAGAAACATTGCTTAAACGGTGCCAAATTGTCCAGCTGGTTTTTCTCTCGGTCTAATTTATGTTTCGGTTTACGTGGCTCTCTCTGTACGTACTCGTAGTTTTTTACTTATCGCCTTGTTATCATCAACAATTATTCCAGTACGACCTGGTGCTTTGTCAAGGCGACTGATGGCGATAATACGTAGACGGTCGTATCTCGATTTTGACGGCTCGAGGCGAACTAATCTAATGATTATCCTACCGGGTTGGTACATGCTCGTTATCGCAATTGTTCAAGGCAGACGAGCCTTTGAGCGGCCGCCTTGAGGTGCCGATAAGTTCTTCCAACTCGACACAGGGGAGCTGGCTTCGGTATTTTTATACGGCCCGTTTGCGGAGCTGGTGCACCTTTGTTGTATTCTAGGAGCTGCATTCCTAGAACTAAGGCAGCGGGGGCTGAAAATACATTCGGAGCTGCCCAAACTATTAGGTTGGCTGAAAAGTACCATCGACGAGATTATTAAATCCTATCTTCTTGACAGAAACCCAGGCCCAAGAATCGGGACATTTCTTGGGGCGTTTCTTCAGGTTGCTGTGGAATTTTTACTGTGGAGATATAGTTGTCAGGGGAGGGGAAGAATGGTAAAGTTGAGATGGTGCTGATGGCACTGATGGTCCTGATAGTGCTGATGGTGCTGATGGTCCTGATAGTGATGATGGCACTGATTTGCGGGTTGCTGTCAAATGTTTACTGTGAAAACATAGTTGTCAGAGTTTTTTGTCGGGGTAGGAGAACAATGGTAAAGTTGAGATGGTGCTGATAGTGCTGATAGTGCTGATGGCACTGATTTGCGGGTTGCTGTCAAATTTCTACTGTGAAAATACAGTTGTCAGAGTTTTTTGTCAGGGTAGAACAATGACAAAGTTGACATGGTGCTGATGGCACTGATTTGCGGGTTGCTGTCAAATTTTTACTGTGAAAATATAGTTGTCAGAGCTTTTTGTCAGGGTAGGAGAACAATGGTAAAGTTGAGATGTTGCTGATAGTGCTGATGGCAGTGTTGATATCCTGATGATCCTGATGATGCCGGTGGAACTCCACCTTGTTATCTCAACTCGCCTCTTGTTTCAGGGTAAGATATCGAGATGGGTGCGATGTTCAAAAGTGAGGAGATGGCTTTATGCCAGCTGTTCATCCAACCGGAAGCTGCCTACCTTTCCGTTTCCGAGCTGGGAGAGACCGGGACCGTGCAATTCCGAGACGTAAGTGGTCATCGTACTTGTTGATCCCAGCTCTCAGATTCTAGGATTTGGTGCGAAACTCTACCTACTTGATCTTTAGGGCCATGTTCATAAGATCATCCAGAGTACAATTGACTTAGGCATGTACGGTACACTTAAGACCACTTGGACATCTTAAAGAAAGTGAGCGAAGACACTTGGGAGAGTTTCGCGACAAATACATCGCACTTGTCGATCCCAGCTGACACCCCAGCTCTCAGACTCTAGGATTTGGCGCGAAACTCTACCTACTTGATCTTTAGGGCCATGTTCGTAAGATCATCCAGAGTACAATTGACTTAGGCATGTACGGTCCACTTAAGACCACTTGGACATCTTAAAGAAAGTGAACGAACCACTTGGGAGAGTTTCGCGACAAATACATCGTACTTGTCGATCCCAGCTGACACCCCAGCTCTCAGACTCTAGGATTTGGTGCGAAACTCTACCTACTTGATCTTTAGGGCCATGTTCGTAAGATCATCCAGAGTACAATTGACTTAAGCATGTACGGTACACTTAAGACCACTTGGGAGAGTTTCGCGACAAATACATCTGCACGATGTAAAATGTAGAAAGGTACTTTATAACCTTCGTCTCATCCGTTTCTGCAGCTCAACAGCGACGTCAACTCCTTCCACAGGAAATTCGTGAACGAGGTGCGAAGATGCGACGAATTGGAGCGGAAACTTCGATATATCGAGGCGGAAGTGAAGAAAGATGGCGTCCCTATCGTCGACAACCTTACCGAGCTTCCGCGAGCACCCAATCCGAGGGAGATTATCAATCTCGAGGTAAAATGCAGTTGGCAAAATGAAACTGGAATTTTCTTCAGCCTGTTAGGAAAGTCAAAGTTAAACAAGTCAGCTTAAAGTTACTAGAAAACTACCAGATTGTCGTGGAACTTCATTTCTCTCTGTCTCTTGATCCGTCTCGACACCCATGAAGACACTCATGAGATGATACTAATTTGTACTCACTTGTTTTTTTTTTTTTTTATATTCAGGCTCATCTAGAGAAGACCGAAAGCGACATCCTGGAGCTGAGCCATAATGCCGTGAACTTGAAGAGCAATTATCTGGAATTGACGGAACTTCGCCACGTCTTGGAGAAGACGCAGGTCTTCTTCACGGAGGTGCGTAAGTAATTCAAAGGACGTTCCTGAAGACGACGTTCTTGTATTCGGGATCTCGAGCGGCGTGTTCCACCATTTAATCAAGCCATGTTTTTTGTCATGCCCGTTGAACAGGAAGAGGCCAATGACTCGATCACCAGGGCTCTCATCAGCGAGGAAGTGCAGAATCCGAGTGCGATAGGTCGTGGACGACTAGAGTATGTCATCTCCCTTTGCCTTAAACTCACTTCATGGGGTTACCAAACGTCAAACATTCATAATATTAAAGTTTTTAATTATTCGGTACACCTGGTTTGGAGAAGCTTTGCACGAATGTTTGACATCCACTTGCAGATTCGTCGCCGGAGTCATCAACAGAGAACGCGTGCCAGCTTTTGAGAGGATGCTGTGGAGAATCTCCAGAGGGAACGTTTTCCTTAGACAGGCGGAACTTGAGAAGCCACTCGATGATCCGGCAACGGTAGGATTGATATTCAGGAATAATGGACCTCTTTTGGATCGCCTTAATGTTTCCCAAAATCCTTTCTTAGGGCAACAAGATCTACAAGACGGTCTTCGTGGCTTTCTTCCAAGGGGAGCAGCTTAAAAGTCGGATCAAGAAGGTCTGCACAGGGTTCCATGCATCTCTTTATCCCTGCCCAAACAGCCACGCCGAGAGACAAGAAATGGGGAAGGAAGTGCGGACTCGACTGGAGGATCTGAACCTGGTAATCTTTCAGTCAAATCGATCCTTTATTTACGTACACCATCATCATGCATCGTGCATGAAATCTTTTAGATGAAGTGACTTAATTGCACATCATAGCTTTCTGTCCCCATCTTCAGGTTCTGAACCAGACGCAGGATCATCGCCAACGGGTCCTTCACAACGTGGCGAAGGAATTGCCCAACTGGAGCATCATGGTCCGGAAGATGAAGGCGATCTACTACACGATGAACCTCTTCAACATGGACGTCTCCAAGAAGTGCCTGATCGGGGAATGTTGGGTCCCGATCGCGGACCTCGCCGTGGTCCAGAACTGCCTTACGGAAGGATCGGTTGGTGCCCATCAGCAATTTCAATAGGCATTTCGCTAAACCCAGTTTACACTTTTAGCGTAAAAAGGCATCTAACCATTTAACGAGCATTGATAAGAGGCGTTTTTAACCCTATAAGAGGGGCATCGGTGCGGACTCCCAAGAGTCGATCATCCAAGCGAACTACAACTTTCTCCTCTGTTCTCTTCAGCGTCTCTGCGGTAGTTCGATCCCGAGCTTCCTTAACGTCATCCACACGGCTGAGGACCCTCCAACCTTTAATCGGACTAACAAATTCACCAGGGGGTTCCAAAACCTGATAGACGCCTACGGAGTCGCTTCTTATCGAGAGGCCAATCCGGCACTCTACACCATCATCACCTTCCCATTTCTCTTCGGCATCATGTTCGGCGATGCCGGTCATGGTGAGCAGCTCTCTCGATGCAATTGTTCTTTAAACCCATGACGTTCGTTTAATGATACCTATCAAAGCTATTGACATTGCATGTCATGTCAGATTGCACCGATTAGAGGCTCCTTACCTAGGGATAGTCTAGTAACTAAGCGTTGATCTCTTCAGGTCTTATCATGACCATCTTTGGTGCCTTCATGGTAATTCGGGAGAAGCAGCTCTCCGCTAAGAAAACTGATAACGAGATCTGGAACATATTCTTCGGCGGGCGGTACATCATCCTCCTCATGGGTTTGTTTTCCATCTACACCGGTATCATCTACAACGACCTGTTCTCAAAGTCGGTTAACGTGTTCGGATCTAGCTGGAAGATCAGGTACAACTACTCCACGGTCAGGAATAACGCAGATCTCCAGTTGGATCCGGGCACGGACGACTACACACAAAGTCCCTATCCGTTGGGCATGGACCCCGCCTGGATGGTGGCCGAAAATAAAATAATCTTCCTCAACTCTTACAAGATGAAGCTGTCCATCATCTTCGGGGTCGTCCACATGATCTTCGGCGTCTGCGTTAGCGTGGTCAATATCGTGTAAGTACACCCTGGGAGATCTTGAAAAGCGGGTCCATCAGCTCCTTCGTCCCCGTAGACCTCCAGGTGGCAATTTTTGCGTTCTTTCAGGAACTTCCGAAAGTACTCCAGCTTGCTCTTGGAGTTCCTGCCTCAGGTCATGTTCCTGATCCTGTTGTTCGCGTATATGGTCTCGCTGATGTTCATCAAGTGGAGCATCTACGATGCTACGTCGACTGGTAAGAGTTGGGTGGATGGTCTGACTGGAGGCTAGCTGACATCCCACTCTGGTTTATATCAGAATGTTACATTTCGATTGATTTAATGATATTCATTCTTAATATATCCTTGCAGATCCAAGATATGGACCCACGTGTGCACCTTCCGTGCTGATCACGTTCATCAACATGGTGCTGTTCAAACACACACCGGTACAAGCCCATTGTTCCGAGTACATGTTCGACCAGCAGGAAACGTTGCAACAAGTCTTCGTGTTCGCTGCTTTGTTGTGCATTCCCGTGATGCTGTTCGGCAGGCCAATTTTCAAGTTGTGCCAATCAGCGAAAGTGATATCACCTGGAAAAGTTCAGGTAAGTTTTTCTTAATAGATGTTAGACCGATGTTGACTTTGGGAAGCTTGGAAGGGATCGTCCCATAAGGCTCTGGATAGTCTTTGGGGGATTTTTCCAATTTGCTGGATTTTTTCCAGCAATCCAATGGGGTGGCCACTCACGACATCGAGCTGCAAACTTTCGAGGTCTTGAACCAACCTTGCACGAGTGAAATTAACGATGGGGCCCATGAAGACCATGAAAGCTTTGGCGAGATCATGATCCACCAGGGGATCCACACCATAGAATACGTACTTTCCACGGTGTCCCACACCGCTTCCTATCTCCGTCTGTGGGCCTTATCACTGGCCCACGCCCAGCTATCGGAGGTCCTGTGGACCATGGTCCTCAACAAAGGATTGTCTGCTCAAGGAGGGAACTATATAAACAGCATTACGCTGTTTTTCGTCTTCGGGGCATGGGCCTTGTTCACCCTGGCCATCCTTGTCATGATGGAGGGACTCTCCGCCTTCCTACACACGCTTCGTCTTCATTGGTACTTTAATTAATTATAAATAATAGCAGTTTATACCGAGAAATACTGCCGGACATTAAGACAAATGCTCCTCACCGGTACTTCTAGAAATTACAACTGTAGAATATATTTTTTCGATTTTAATAATTTTAATATATGGTTTCCTTTTTTCAGGGTGGAGTTTATGAGCAAGTTCTACGAGGGCCAGGGGTATGCTTTTCAACCCTTCTGCTTCAAAACCATCTTCGATGCCGAAGACGCTGAAGATTGAGGAACCACTTCTGAAGAGCCTTGACCTTCCGCAACAATTTAGCCGACACTTAAGTGTCAATATATATTTTTTATGCGAGCATTTTGGAGGTTTGCGAATTGCCCGCCGATTCGGATACTGTAAATACACTTGTAGGGCAATTTTTCAGCTGTTATGGTTTTTTCGAAAACTGCAGTGAATTGCGGAGGAAAACGCACAACATGTATTCATTCCAATAATCGATACGGCGATCGTCGTTCTGGATCTTCGAGATGTAAGTATATCATAGAGCTGATAAAAATGAAGAAGTCACTGATAAGACAGTTAAAAAATGATTTTCTAATTTCGCACCATCTTCTATGGAAATTTCATTCAGACACGTGCGCTTATTTTTTGACGTTTCATTTATACGTTATATAAACATGCGTTGTAAATTAATAACCAGTGTTAGGGATTTAGGCTTTTTTTAATTGTTGTTCCGTTTTTCTCCATTTTTCTAAACTCTATGAGGGAGACATCGAATAATGAACGTCCTTACGTGCGTACGTATTTATATTCTGTATTACGAGAGTACAAATATTCACGGTGTGTGAGCAGATCGATAATTATTGATAGTATTCAGCCGATTTAAGGCGAATTCGAGGTTTGCGAGAAGGATATTAAAAATCGAGGGGAAGACCCGAAGGTATTTGATATAAAATATATATGTATTGCACTGATATAAATGCCCGTGTCAATTTGCAAATGTCTGCACACGTTTGCACACGCTTACACACACACTTTCACGCACCTGCGTACACGTGGACCCCTGGATTAGGATCTGCACGCATGGAAAGAGAGAAAGAGGGAGGGAAAGTAAGAAAAAAAAAGAAAAAAAATAGAACGAAAGAGGGAGAGGTGTGAAATTATTTCCTTGTTGCGCGCGCCCCTCATTTTGAGGGTTTTGAACGCCTAGTGGACTCGAAATGGATTCAGTCGGTGTTTAGCCTTCGAAGGGGAAACATCTCCATTTCTTGAGGTTAAGTGGTCCCGAGTAAATCCCACGTGGTCCGCAGTGCTTCGCTAATTAAAAGTGAATACCATTGTATATTTCACGGCGATATTTCAATTAATGTGCGCACTTTCGCATCGTCAATTCTCATCCCCATTTTCGGCATCGAAGCTTTTGTCATTTTCGTACCTAGACCTACGTAAACTTTCTTCTAAATTTCTTGCTTCATTTTCTAACTCGGATTTTCGCCATTTTCGTACCTAGACCTACGTATTCCTGCTTCGTCTTCTAACTCGGATTTTCGCCATTTTCGTACCTAGACCCACGTAAACTTTCTTTTAAATTTCCTGTTTCGTTTTCTAACTCGGATTTTCGCCATTTTCGTACCTAGACCTACGTAAACTTTCTTTTAAATTTCCTGCTTCATTTTCTAACTCGGATTTTCGCCATTTTCGTACCTAGACCTACGTAAACTTTTTTTTAAATTTCCTGCTTCATTTTCTAACTCGGATTTTCGCCATTTTCGTACCTAGACCTACGTAAACTTTCTTTTAAATTTCTTGCTTCGTCTTCTAACTCGGATTTTCGCCCTCGGAGCTTTCGTTAGTTTCGGACCTGAACCTGTGCTCAAACAGAGGCCAGCTCGTTGGCCAATATTTGAGCCCGCTATGGCGGAATTGCGCGGCTCCAAACGCGTGTACAAGTAATTACCGTCCTCCCTATTTGCACCGTCAACATTGCAACATTAACCGTTCGCGTTGTTTTAGAACCGCGGAAGCTTTCGAGCTTGCGGAATTCTCCTGCGAGATGGATCGCTACATTTCGCGTCAAATTGCGATTTCTTGCCGGGGAAAAAGGTTGCATCGAATGAAGTACCATGTTAAGTTCAATTAGAAAATTACCGCGCGATTGGTACAAGATGAAAAAAAAATAGAATTTGCATGAATGCGCGTCTCGATTTTCGATGAAATCTTTGGAAGAAACTACGCCGTGTATTTAATTTATCAACGCCATATTTTATTAATGTAACAACTTGCCGCCACTTTGGAAGCTCAGATGACGCGAACATTTAAAGTACAGGTTCATTATCGTAGACATATCATTGTTACATACATGTAATAGAAAGGTAGCACCTTTATCTGTAAACAATTCTGTTACCTTACGTTTAGGAAAACTCATTGTCGACGATCTGGAGTTTCGGCTAGGTAACTTGAACCTTAAAAGGAACTTTTGTAGGTGAAGTCCGGAGTTAGACTTGCAATTGACGAGCACCTTCTCGTCCTAGAATACGTGTAAACATTACGTGGAAAAATAGATTCTCTTCCGGCTAAGTACCTGGACTCCTCCTATCGACGTTAAAACTCGAAGAGTTGGGAAGAACTCGATGCCCAATAAACGGAGAACAGTGGAATTGCACTTTTAGGTATAAAGTCATCGGGCGATCTAGCTGGTCTAAAAGACTTTCCTAATCTGGGTCCTCATGGACTCTCGGCCTTCTTCAAGTCCTCGTCATCGACTTGTCTCATAGTGATGGAATATGCCCTCTTGCTCTTCCTGCTGAAGCAAGTGTCCCCCTTTCCGAAGCTCTCTCCGTCCTCCAAGGTTTCCGGCATGGGTTGGTTCAAGGTTTCCGGCAAGTAGAGCGACAGGAACCCGGAGACGAGAGCAATGAAGCCGAAGGTGGTCGCCGGGACTTTGGGGTCAAACGAATCGAGCAGCATGATCAACGGGGTCAGGGCACCGCTGAGACGAGCACACATGGACCCGATTCCTAAAGCTGTGTTCCTTAAAACAGTAGGGAAGAGCTCCGCGGTGTAGTTGTAGATGATGCCGAAGGAACTGGCGATGCAGGCCTTGCCGACCATGACGACGGTGATGGTGATAACACGTGCCCCAGGGAAGCTAGAAGGAACGGAGGCTGCGCAGATGCAGCAGAATCCCCCCAGCAGCATGTAACAGCTGATCAGAGCCCTCCTCCCGGTCCTGTCCATCAGCAGACTCGTCAGGACGTAGCTGGGCAGCTCCACCATGCCGATCAGGAACAGCATCAGGAAGGGATTGCCCACCAGGTTCCCGGTGTTCAGGGAGAGGCCGTAATAGACGATGGAATTGGCGAACCAGTTCAAGCAGACGTTCAGGGACTTCTTCCTCAAGTTGGGAGTCTTGAAGAGATCAGCTGCGGTGTAGGTTCTCTCCACCTTGGAGGCCTGGCGAGACGCGTTCCTGGATACGTACCTGGCTATGTCGATCTTGGAGCTGTCGCCGTTCATCCGCACCCCCTTCTGGACGATCTCCGTAGCCTCCTTCACGCGACCCTGGATCCAGAGCCAACGGGGGGATTCGTCCATCAGCCACCAGTGGCCTATCAGCAGCGCACTGTGCAGACCGTAGATGATCTGGAGGAGCATCCTGTCCTCGACGAAGGCTCCCCAGGCCGCGACGAGCATGAAGCCCATCGCGAAACTCGCCTGGAAGGCCACCCCGCAGGCGCTTCTTCTGGAGGCACCCACCAGCTCCATGGTCAGGACGAATCCTGTGATGTAGGCTCCGGCGGAGCCGAAGACCCCGTACAGGAAACGGATCACCAGGAAGGAGTAGTACTCCGTCAGCAGGGCGACTCCTACTCCTAGGATCAGCTGACCGACAGCTGACGCGTAGAAGATGGTCTTCCTACCGTACTTGTCTGCCATGCTGCCCAGGGTCACGGCACCGACGAACACCCCGAACATGTACGTCGCCTGGGCTACTGCGCCCATCCATCTCCTGGAACACACGAAGTTCCACTCCATACCCCGGGAGGACTGGAAATACGTCCTGTCGTACGACCAGGAGTCGCAGTCCAAGCTCCTGTTGTCCAGGTCCAAGTAGCTGCAGGTTTGCTCTATCACCCGGGATGTCCCGTCCAGGTCCGAGAGACTCGCGGCTCCGTCCCTCCAGGTGATGGTTGCGTTGGCCAGGTCGCTGATGCAGCGATGGGGAGGCACTGCTGCCACCGTCGTCAGGGACATCATGTGCAGTCCTGCCGTTAGGGCACCTAGGATGTGCAAGGAGAACTGCCAGGCCTGGTATTTCCCAAACTCTCCCAGGTGGGACATCAGCTCCTCCAAGTCCTGATCCGCGCTTGCCATTGTCCCGGTCGATTGGAGCCAGATAGGGACCAGAATTGGGAATTGATACCCTCGGGAGGTGGGCTGGAGCCTCTCTTAGAGTCTTCTCAAGCTGATGGAGCACTGGACACTGCTACTCTTGACTGCGATCCAGATGCGAATGCTTCGGACCGATCGACGGCCTCGGTACTTCGGTGGAAGCGGAATTTACCGCTTAATTAGTCTATGATGCCTTAGATAGCTGGCCTCCAACTTGAGGCTGATCTTATATGCAAATCTTGCGGATCAACCTTGCAATTTTGCGCGACTAGATCGCGTTTCCCCTTCGCTGGTCGCGCAGTTTGGTTCGATTCTGTCTTCCACTGGTCGACCAACACCAATGGTCCTCGCAATAATGTTTCACGCTGGTGGAACCCCACGGTTAGGTCGCTGATGATGGATTTCAAGTTTAATCGGTGTCTGAGGTACTTTTCCTTAGCTTTAGTAGACAGTCGATTTTTACTCGGTAGCGGTTAATCCACTGGACATTGAATGTTGGCCCATATAGGTCCTAGGCAATTGCCTAGGCGCTTTTAATCGAGATAAGTGTCCCCACTCGATTGAGAAGGAAATACCCCGTATCTTTTAAATGTCTAATTGCGCTCGTGATGCCAGTGACGAAATCTAACAGCCGCTGTTAGGGTTCGAGTCACGAGCCTCTTAATTGGCCGAATGGGATCGTGGTATCTAATTCACTTATCACTGACACCCAAAGATTCAGGGCCTCTGTTAGTAATGGATGACAGTATGTACTTTCGAGTTCTGCCAGAACGACGCGGTTAAACATTCGGCTTCCAATTTTACCAACTGATCAAATAGTGCCCATGGAACAGACATCGGGGAATGGAGTTGACAACAGCTCGATACAACACTATTTTTTACGAAACCACAATGGACTGTCCATCTTCCGTGCACCGTTGCTAACGACGCGATCCACATCGGCGCGACGCTTTTCGGTCAGGGCTCTGGACTCGATTGGTCCTAAATAATCGGCGTCCCCGTGTTCTCGCTGGTCACGTCATTGCTTAATCAAACGCCAACCGTTTTGACAAGTGGAGGCGCCAGTCCAAACTAAAGAGAGCTCTTTTGGTCGTCCCAGCCGACTCCTGGCCGCTTCTGCGGTCCCAAAAGCGCCAGGTCTAACTTCTTCCTCGGTGACCCAGTATAGCCTTGCTTTTAGACATCCTTTTATTCCCGTTCACTTGTTCGGCTACGCCAATGTACCTCCACTTTACGAGCTGCACGACGCGGTGATTAACCGTTCGGCGATGCCGCGGGCTCCGGATGACGGCGCTCCTCGAGGAATCACTTATGCTTGTAGGAATTGCCAACGTGTCGTCCTGCTGGGGTTTGGCTGGATGTACTTCGGGATTCTGGGGTACCGAATAGGGTCCTGATGTCTGCCTGGGTGTCCCTTGAAATCCTGGGGTACCAGAAAGTCTCCTGCTGATGTCCTTTTAGATGTCCCTTGGGATCCTGAGGTACCAAATAGTGTCCCGTTGATGTCGTTGGTGTCTCGATGATGACCTGGGTGTCCCTTGAAATCCTGGGGTACCAGAAAGTCTCCTGCTGATGTCTTTGGGATCCTGAGGTACCAAATAGTGTCCCGTTGAAGTCTTCTTCGGTATCCCTTGGAACACCTAGGTCCTACGAAGTGTCCTGTCGATGTCTCAGGGTTCCTCGACCTAGGACATCCTTCGGGATGCCGAGATACCGGCTCCGGATGATGGTGCTCCTCGGGTAATCACTTATGCTTGTAGGAATCGCCAACGTGTCGTCCTGCTGGGGTTTGGCTGGATGTCCTTCGGGATTCTGGGGTACCGAGTAGGGTCCTGATGTCTGCCTGGGTGTCCCTTGAAATCCTGGGGTACCAGAAAGTCTCCCGCTGATGTCCCTTGGGATCCTGAGGTACCAAGTGTCCCGTTGGTGTCTTCTTCGGTATCCCTTGGAACACCTAGGTCCTACGAAGTGTCCTGCCGATGTCTCAGGGCTCCTCGACCTAGGATATCCTTCGGAATGCTGAGATACCGGAAAGTGGCGGAATTCTCCAAGCTGGGAGGAAATCAGGCCACCGAGTTGTCGAGACTTTCTCGTGACACTTGCCACGTCGCCGCTGGAGGAGATCCTCGGTGAGAGTCTTCTCGGGTCCTTGGATCCTTGGATCCTAAGACTCTTGTTTAAGATCTTAATAGATTCCAAGATGGCCGCCTCTGGTGATTGTTATCCTTCTAATCACGTCGATGACTCCGCCGCGTCTTGCGATGTTTCCTTCTGCAATCAGACGTCATGTCAGAAGTTACACAGCGGGTTCTTTCTGCTTTTTATTTTTATTTTTTTTTTTTGTGAAACCTCTTGCGACATGATAGTGTGTGAGTTCCTATGCCAAGGAATGGGAGCGCGGGGAAAAATTAACCGCTTATTTTTTTTTTTTGCAATTAATTACTATCCATGTTTGGGTTTTAGCTCTGGGGCAATTTCCAGCAGGGTTAATGGTTCTCTCGGTTAATTACTGGCATTTAATTCGAAATATTAATGGAAAAAGGTGTTTCACTTTTAATGCCCGTGGCGGCCACGCACCGATACTTTTATTTGTTTCCTTATTGTTTGTTCGAGCTGTCGAGAATTCCCACGTAGTGTACAAGATATGTTGTTAAACTGGGAACTCACTTGTTTCTCGGCCATGAGAGTGTTTCCTAAAGATAAAAATTCCCGTTTTGCAAGTCAAAGGTGGCGGAACGTGACGGAAGTTGTATTACGAATTACAAAATACGTGGTCTGGGTAAAAAGACGACAATTGAGTTAAATTTTATCTTAAAATCTTTGCAGCGAAGACTATATGTGCCCATAATTATGAAAGTGGTCTAAGTCATATATTTTTTCTTTCGAAATTATATTGAATTAATTTCCTTTGAAATAATATGGCGTGAAATAACTGATAAACTCATTTTTTTTTTAATTTTCACTTAGACCACTTTCATAATTATGGGCACATATTTCTTTTACTCCGTTTAGAGAAATTATTTTCTCGAATGGAGTTAATCGGAACACGAGGCCTGAGAGTTTGCACCTCTAGAATTGCAAATATCGCTTATCACGAAAGAACCTGACCCGAATTTCTGTTCTGGATTTTTCCTACCTGATATCTACTATCAACAGTTGCGGAAATGTTTAACGACAATTGAGAGCACTACCTTGAAAAGTACCTTGCAAACCCAATTTAGGTCTCCGACACGTGGGAATTCGCCATTCCGAATTAGAAATGAATTCTTCAGTCCATCTCAAGGTTCCACGACCTTATCACTTAGATACCATAACTAGGAAGCAACAATCTACATTGATTAATTATCTCTGTCGCATTCCGCACAAAGACCCGAGTTTATATGTGCCCATAATTATGAAAGTGGTCTAAGTCATATATTTTTTCTTTCGAAATTACATTGAATTAATTTCCTTTGAAATAATATGACGTGAAATAACTGATAAACTCATTTTTTTTTTTTAATTTTCACTTAGACCACTTTCATAGTTATGGGCACATATCACCTATCCACGTTACCATTAAGTAGACCCAAAATGGATTAGAATCCAAACCTTCAGTATCACTCAGCGATGATTCCTGCCGAAGATATAAATTTCACTCCTCTCCCGAATTGTTATTAATTATTTGCGAAGCTCTCGAGGAACTAGTCGTTCCGTTAAACAGTATCGATGTTCTCCTATCTCAGACGCAGAGATTCAGGATTTTATTAACGACTTCTTATTTGATATCCGCTTATCATTTCAGTCCCATAAAATCCAGCCGAACGAAGTCGCCGGACTTTGAAATAGTCCGGATTGCTGAACATGGCGACATGTTCTCTCTCTCGTGACTCTCGTCACGGCATCGTGAATGTTAATGTTGTAACTTTGCTAGCTGGCAACGACAAATGTTGCGATATCTCGCTTTTGTTATCAGTGACTGCCTCGCAGCGTTCATTTACCTCCCCGATTCTCCATTATTCGCTCTTGGACTCTATCAGCTGTTCCCTATTCGGTATTTTCTTCCCACCTCTTTGAATTTAATTCCGCCGTTGTAATTAGTCGGATTAGGTGGATTAGTTACATCTTCTTTCCCTCTTCGACTTCCTGGACCATTTTGGACGTTATTTCACGATCAGCTGTTCCCTATTCGGTATTTTCTTCCTACCTCTTTGAATTTAATTCCGCCGTTGTAATTAGTCAGATTAGGTGGATTAGTTACATCTTCTTTCCCTCTTCGGCTTCCTGGACCACTTTGGACGTTTTTCACGATCCTGGAACCAAAAGTCCTTACCTCCTCGATTCTCCATTATTTGCTCTTGGACTCTATCAGCTGTTCCCTATTCGGTATTTTCTTCCTACCTCTTTGAATTTAATTCCGCCGTTGTAATTAGTCGGATTAGGTGGATTGGTTAGACCTTCTTTCCCTCTTCGGCTTCCTGGACCACTTTGGACGTTATTTCACGATCCTGGAACCAGGAAGTCTGCAGGAACGCGTCGTTGGGTTTTTGCAGGCGGTGCTGCTCGCCGGCGTGCCGGTAAGGCAGCTTTTCTTTTTTTATTCCTTCTTCTCACTCCTGTGCCAATGAACTCGAATTGCAGGAGTGGTGGCGAAATATCCAGCGGTGCATAACCGAGTGCAGCAACTCGGCGACGTCACCGTACGCGTTTCCATTTATTATTACGAAGTCGCGGTGCATCGTGCGCAGATAAACTCGTCCCTGTAATCGCTGATGGTGGAGTCGCCGGGTCAGCAGAATTCCCCTTCGTCGACTGGTTTAACTGATCGTATGAAATCCGTTGCGAAGTCCTTTTAAGTCATCAACCGAGGTTGATGAGGTATTTTAAGGCGTTGCTATGGGGTGGATCGGATCTTTGATGAACATTTCACCTTCTGAAATCCGTTGCGATGTCCTTTTAAGTCATCAATCGAGGTTGATGAGGTCTTATGGCGTTGCTATGGGGTGGATCGGATCTTTGATGAACATTTCAGCTTCTGAAATCCGTTGCGAAGTCCTTTTAAGTCATCAACCGAGGTTGATGAGGTATTTTATGGCGTTGCCATGGGTTGGATCGGTTTTTTGATGAACATTTTAGCTTCTGAAATCCGTTGCGAAGTCCTTTTAAGTCATCAACCGAGGTTGATGAGGTCTTTTATGGCGTTGCCATGGGTTGGATCGGTTCTTTGATGAACATTTCACCTTCTGATAGTAAAGAAGAAAAGTACAGTGTTCCAGGTCTTGAAAATCCAGCAAAGTTGTGCCCGAAAAATCTTTTAACTCAACGTCAACCGAGGTTGATGAGGTATTTTATGGCGTTGCCATGGGTTGGATCGGTTCTTTGATGAACATTTCAGCTTCTGATAGTAAAGAAGAAAAGTACAGGGTTCCAGGTCTTGAAAATCCAGCAAAGTTGTGCCCGAAAAATCTTTTAACTCAACGTCAACCGAGGTTGATGAGGTATTTTATGGCGNGACATTATCCAGATTTCGGTGTTTCACCGTAACATATACACAATTCAATCAGATAATATTCCACTGAAATTGTCTTTAATTTTCAAGTACAAAATCAGTAGTGTCATACTTACACCTTGATTCGGTTTAATTAGAATCTCCGCTTGCTTTTCATTTCTCAGCGTGTAGAAAGTACTCTTTACAAGTTACAATTGTATATTTACAAGTTACAATTGTATATATACAATTCAACCAGATAATATTCCACTGAAATTGTCTTTAATTTTCAAGTACAAAATCAGTAGTGTCATACTTACACCTTGATTCGGTTTAATTAGAATCTCCGGTTGCTTTTCATTTCTCAGCGTGTAGAGAAAGGCCGGGAAATGGGTTTACACCCTGGGATTGAACCTCCGGTGAATTTGAGAAACCTGTAAGGTGGAGTTGACCGGTCGGACGGGTCTCTCTTTAATTTCATGCTAAGGCCTCGCGGAGAACGCGGAAGAGGAGCCTGGGGAACGTAATTGAAGAAGCGCTCGCGGAAGAGGCCGAGCCCGTCGACGTCGACCGAATGGATCGTAAACTCGAATCCCATCCGGCCACTGTGAACAAATACACTTCATTGAGGAGCCCGTTAGGGAAAAATGCCCGCTAAAAAGGTTGGCGACGCAAAAGTTCGATGGCTCACGAGTAGATGTACGGAAAAAGACCGCGCGTGACTTTTTTAAGACACTTAAGGTGAAGTGAAAAAAAAATCCAGAAATCCAAATTTTTAATGTGTCAGGACAATTCTTAGATGATCAGGAGTGATGTGTCAAAGTTTCGGACAGTTTGGTTTAATTCCCATAAAAAAAAAGTGTTGTATTCGAATCGACTGATTTGAAGGGTGTTTCACTTCACCTTAACCTTAACCTTCACCCGGGGTGTAGCGATTCGTTTGAAACGTCACCACGGGAAGAGGGAGATTTTATTTTGTTATCAAAAATTTATTTATTTATCAGGCTTGCCATCGAGGACGAAGAGTTTCAGGACCTAGCTCGAACAGTTTAGAATTTAGAAAAGTTTTAGAGAAAGATGGGGCGTTTAATCAATTAGGTTTACATCGTATGAAATGTCACCACGGGATCAGATTTGATTTTTTATCAAAAATTTATTTATTTATCAGGCTTGCCACCGAGAACGAAGAGTTTCAGGACCTAGCTCGAACAGTTTGGAATGTAGAAAAGTTTTAGAAAAAGATGGGGCGTTTAATCGATTAAGTTTACATCGTTTGAAACGTCACCACGGGATCAGATTTGATTTTTTATCAAAAATTTATTTATTTATCAGGCTTGCCATCGACGACGAAGAGTTTCAGGACCTAGCTCGAACAGTGTGAAATAGATAAAAAAGAAGGGCCGTTTAATTGATTAAGTTTACATCGAGCGCATCTTCGATTCTGGCCGCCATCTTTGCGCCCTATAAAATTCGAAGACATGTTGCATAAAGGATTAAAATTGCTCTTCCCGTTGGGTTCATTGCGAAAAGCACCGTTTCAATAAGCTGGCGATGTTTATTGCGACGACGAGGCATAAACTCGGCGTCTTTTAAATGACGGACGAATCGAAAGGATTGGGAATTAAATCCGAGTTAACCGGGGACAATAAATTCATCCTCGCTCATCGGTTAACGTTATCAAGGAGTGCAGGGGCATTTTTATTATCCTCATGGTCCATGTCCCATGTTGCCCAACTCTTAGCCACCAATGTTCCCTCAATTCGAACCGGCCTTAACCTAAAACGCGTCGGGCCGTATCGGAAAGGCGGATCGGCAACGCGGAAATTAATCCGCCGTCGTTTCAGCCGATCGTATCGCGTTAACCTCGTTCCCAGGGTTTATCGGAAGGGTACCGGTGCACAATTTTCAGCATCTCAGGAAATAACCATGGCTATCCTCCAGATAAGCGAATCAAACTTTAAGGCGAAGTGAAACACCTCGAGGAACTTGATCGACGTCGATAAAGAAGATCTTTCTAAATGCCTACGCTGCCGACGTTGGTTTTTATATCGACAGCTGGGTCGAATTATATTGGGTATTGTACCAAATGGCGTACTCCACCTGTCGTTTTCCTACAATAATTATAAAGAAATCCAAGTAAAGCTCCAGAAATCCTCTGGATTCGTGCTTTCCGAGGCCCTAATTGACTGCGGAGGGACCCCCTGCGCCATCTGTGATTTCCAGGTCAATTAAATTTTCACTCCGATACCTCGTATTCCCATCGTTTTAGCATAGAAGCGCATACAACACTTTTTTTGCCTTTATCCCGTCCAAATGTGAATTTATCGATTATCAGAGTGTTCTAAATTGTCGTAAAATTGTCCTGACCCTTTAAATTCTCATATCAGAGCCTTTAATAATTGTATATCGATCGAAATATAAGAACTCGACGCCATTTTGGTTTTGGTCTGGGTTGAATGAAAAAATTTGTTTACAAAATCCAAATTTTGTATGTGTCGGGACAATTCTTAGACGATCAGGAGTGACGTGTCAAAGTTTCGGACAGTTTGGTCTGATACCCTTAAAAAAAAGTGTTGTATTCGAATCGACCGATTTGAAGGGTGTTTCAACTTCACCTTAAGTCGATACGAAATCGTTTGAAACTTTGCGACCTATTGAAGTGCAGGAAAAAAAATTTACTTATGAACAATCCGACGACCAAGTTCCCCTAACCTTGAAGAGAGCCGATTAAGGGGCCCAATTAGTTCGACACATTTAGAGCGAAGTTTTAATAACTAAAATTACTGCCAACCGAGTCGCAGCTTGAATCGGGCCATGCATTTGCACGCGACGATGGAATTATCGCGTTATCACGGTTATCAAGGTTGTCTAGGATCCTAGTTAAGGTGGCGGAAAAGCTCCGCACGCTCGGGTTAAGAAAATTCCTGTTTCGTTGCCTAATTAATTGATCGATACCGGAACGGAATTCCGTGATTACTCATAAGAGCTTATCTTACCGTAAGACTTCAAAGAAAATAATGCAATCTTTTTCAGAGAATAACGCGAGACCATTCACATGTTTAAGGGGGTGCGAAAGCTCAATCGCTCGCGAAACCTTTCCCATCACCTTAAATCATTACTACTAAATAATAATGGCTAAAAATTCAATGTTTTATATTATATAAAAATAATTCAATGTTTTATGTTATACAAAAATAAAAAAGGAAGCAATTCCCATGTCGGAACTAGTCGGCGCGCATGCGCGGTGCGTGCCCAGCGGGACAAATTACTTGCACGAGGGCTAATTTGCAGGAGGCCTCGCATGTAACGGGCTGTAAAGCATTTCGACAAGCCGGAGTTTCAATAATAAGGATCCCGACGAACCCTAACGTACGAGCATGATCGAGTTATCGCGGGTTGTCGCGTTGTCGCGCGCACCGCCTCGTGGCGGGCTCGTTAGTCGATTATCCGATTTGGTTTACGAGCCTGCACAACGCCCAGAAGTAGGCGAGAGAGGGCACCGAACCAAGTGGATAATGGCAGAACCACATCCGGATTGGTTTGTCGAGCCGAACCGACTCTACGTCGGCGAAAACTGACCTTACGCCATAAGCATTGACTCGATCGAAAATGGTGGTGGTCTCTATATATTGGATTTTTTTTTTTAATTTTAATAAATCGATGAAAACTGACCTTACGCCATAAGCATTGACTCGATCGAAAATGGTGGTGGTCTCTATATATTGGCATTTTTTTTTCATTTAATTTTAATAAATCGATGAAAATTGACAATGCGCCATAAGCATTGACTTGGTTGGCAATGGTGGTGGTCTCTATATATTGGAATTTTTTATTCATTTAATTTTAATAAATCGATGAAAAGTGACATTGCGCCAGAAGCATTGACTCGATCGGCAATGGTGGTGGTCTCCATATATTGGAATTTTTTATTCATTTAATTTTAATAAATCGATGAAAAGTGACAATGCGCCAGAAGCATTGACTCGATCGGCAATGGTGGTGGTCTCTATATATTGGCATTTTTTTTTCATTTAATTTTAATAAATCGATGAAAATTGACAATGCGCCAGAAGCATTGACTCGGTTGGCAAACTTCTTTAGGCATAGGATGGGTCTCAGAACATAGACGATCGGACTTCACGCGGGGAAGTTCCTCTGGTACTTTCGCGAAAGATATGCAGGAACCGGAGATAGTCGTCTCGGGCGTCTCCTTTCTAGGGTATCGCGGAAATTCCGGAGAGGCTATTTCCGGACAAGAAACCGTAGGAAGTTTCCCGCCGGCCAAACTCGGCTCCCTACCCCGGACGAAGGTGCTTAAGTGCGCTGGATGTCCCGGGGATTCCTGGTCCCCGGAGTGCCTGGAGCACCCCCTGCTCCGGGTATCCCGTTCCGGTAAGGGAACACCACAATGGGGTAACCCAAGACCTTCTGTCCCGTACACATCCTGCGGCGTCGAGTTACCTTCTCCGGGATTTTCGATTCGGCCCCCATCGGGGATCTGGCGATCGCGATCGGGACGGCGGATGCGCATCTTGTCATTTTGGGGAGGAAAGAACAAATTCAAGACCATGTCTTGGTCTTGGTCCTGCAAGACCATGTCTTGGTCTTGGTCCTGCAAGACCATATCTTGGTCTTGCAATGATTTGAAACTGAACTTCGATGAATTTTGTCCCATTCCTTCGTTACGAAATGCTACACTTTAGACTGCACACTCAGAAAAGGGGAGAACAATTGCAAGACCAAGACCATGTCTTGGTCTTCCTCGGTCGAGTCTTGGTCTTGCAATGATTCTAAACTGAACTTTTATCAATTTTTTCCCATTCCTTTGTTACGAAGTGCTACACTTTAGACTGCACATTCAGAAAAGGGAAGAACAAATGCAAGACCATGTCTTGCAAGACCATGCAACAACTTGATGGCGTCGGCCATCTTCGTTTGCCGTGTTTTTGCGGGTCTTGAAGGGATCTAAAGTCCTGATGAATCTAAAAACGATGGAAATTGATGTGGGATCTAAAAGGATCTAAACTCTCATACGACTTGAAAACGATGTAACGCGCGTTATGTCGCTGGTTAAAGTTTCTCGCCGAGCTGACCTTCCTCAATCAATCTCCGGCGCTGTCCTTTAACTCATTTTTATCGTTTCGGAGACTTTCTTTAAAATTCAGGCCGCGTCCCGGAGTTACGAAAACCGTAACGCTGTAATTCATTGCCCAGTGTCCCGGGCATTTGTATTCTTCGACAACAGCCGTTGACAATAGCCTTCTCTTCATGGTCACCTCGATTCGACACCCTGCCTTGGCAGAGTCCCAAGAGGGGTTTTGAACACGAAATTTGCATACGGCAAAATTTCACCTGTCGCCGAAACCGGAATCACGTCGACCTGTCGATTGCTCAAGATATTCCGAATCCTGGTGAAACGGATCCATTACGCCATTTCGCTGATCACCGACAATGTAATTCGGTAATAAGTGACACCCGGCCTTCAAATTTGGTGGTTTGGTGATTTCCAAAAATTTCCAGCTGATTTAGGATGCTGAAATTAATGATTAGATATTTTAATGCCGGCCACGAGGAGGGAACTTCTCCTGGTCGGGTAATTTCCGAGTACTTAGTTACTTAGCCAAGTACCGAGCACCTAATCTGGGGCGGTTAATCGACCGGGCCAAGATATTAATAATTACTCGGCAATTATCGCAGCCGCTAAGTTCTGATAACGTCAGGGTAACAAGTTGCAAGTCGACGGTGTCATCGAAAAGTGATCGCGACCGTGCAATAGGGAATTAAAATGACAAAATGGAAAAAGGGTCCCAGTTGACCGGCATGAAAAATCCGCAGCAACAATGGGTGGTAAAAACCGTTCGTCTGGACCAGCTCCCATTATTTATAAACAGGGTTTAACTTAGCGTCAACGTGACCACTCGTATTTGCTCGCTTTCAGTTTGGACAGGTTTTAAATGAAACACCGGGCCCACAATTCCGCGACAATGGAGCTCGCGTCAACCTAGGTGACAATGGACGATTGCAATCGCAATCACGTAACAGAGGCCGCGAAGAATTCCGGCAAATCCGTAAAACTGGCGCCCTGGATAATTCCTTATCTAAAATTCAACGAGCGATCCCCAACTCCTATACGTCACTGTCCAATAAACGCACCGACGCAGTTGGTAATTGATTTGGGTGAGGCGGCTTGATTAAAATCACCCTTACCCCCCGCGAAGCGTCGTGATTCATCCCAAGTCTTCTCTGATCAACCGCCTCGGATTGATATCTCGTTCATCTGGATACTCTTCAATTCTAATGATTCCTTTTCTGAGTGCGCAGTCTAAAGTGTAGCATTTTGTAACGAAGGAATGGGCAGAAATTGATCGAAGTTCAGTTTCGAATCATTGCAAAGACATGGTCTTGGTCTTGCATTGAGAGTTTAGATCCTTTTAGATCCCACATCAATTAACATCGTTTTTAGATTAATCAGGACTTTAGGATCCCTTCAAGACCCGCAAAAACGCAGAAAACAAAGATGGCCGACGCCATTAAGTCGTACGAGAGTTTAGATCCTTTTAGATCCCACGTCAATTGACATCGTTTTTAGATTCATCAGGACTTTAGATCCCTTCAAGACCCACAAAAACGCAGAAAACGAAGATGGCCGACGTCATCAAGTCCTATGAGAGTTTAGATCCTTTTAGATCCCACATCAATTAAATGCGACAAACGAAGATGGCCGACGCCATCAAGTCGTACGAGAGTTTAGATCCTTTTAGATCCCACGTCAATTGACATCGTTTTTAGATTCATCAGGACTTTAGATCCCTTCAAGACCCGCAAAAACGCGGAAAACGAAGATGGCCGACGCCATCTAGTCGTATGAGAGTTTAGATCCTATTTAGATCCCACATCAATTAAATGCGACAAACGAAGATGGCCGACGCCATCAAGTCGTACAAGAGTTTAGATCCTTTTAGATCCCACATCAATTGACATCGTTTTTAGATTCACCAGGACTTTAGATCCCTCCAAGACCCGCAAAATCCCGGCAAACGAAGATGGCCGACGCCATCAAGTCGTATGAGAGTTTAGATCCTTTTAGATCCCACATCAATTTATATTCATCACGACTTTAGATCCCTTCAAGACCCGCAAAAACACGGCAATCCAACATGGCCGACGCCATCAAGTCGTATGAGAGTTTAGATCCTTTTAGATCCCACATCAATTAACATCGTTTCTAGATTCACCAGGACTTTAGATCCCTCCAAGACCCGCAAAATCCCGGCAAACGAAGATGGCCGACGCCCTCGGCCTCACCTGCGTCCTTTCCTCCTAGATCCTCTCGGAAGTGGCGTCGGGCCGAAGGAGGGAATCCTTACGGCGTGGCGCGAGGTGCGCCTCGCTCGCAGTCGCGCTCTGGCCGTCTCCTGGAGTGGACGCGCCGCTCCTTGGAGCACCTCGTCGTCTCCACACCTAACCACCTCCGGATCTCATGGGTCGACCTTGATCTTGTGCGTCTAAGTGAGTCCAATCTGTGATTCCGTTGGGTGAAGATTGTGTGAACCGCAGGAAAGGAACGGGATAAAATTGGAGAAACAAAAGACGAATAAGGAAAACCAGGGAACTTTGAAATACAAAGGGAGGAGTCTCGTGAAAGATTTCTCGGGATAGATTGATGTTTCATTCTCCTTCTTTAGAATATCAGGATTTCTTAATCCCTGGTTGGATCAGACTCATCTTGTGAGTCACTCCATGAATATGCGGGGGATTTTCTTAGGAGATAATTGCATATTTGTATGACATTGCTGTGCAAGTAAAAAGATCGACAGGGTCGAGAAATATATTGTTCGTTAATACGGGGCTGCGAAAAAAGATAAATATATGAAACGGGAAATTTTTATTGCTGATCATTAAATGCTAAAAAATTATTAATGCTCAAAGATTATCAATTGATTAATTGCTGGTGGCTTCGTCGGGGAAAATAAATTCCTCGAGCCTTGAAAAGTCCGCAAACTCTCGGAAGAACTCGATAGAAAGTTAAGAGAGATGTCTTTCAGACTTTAATTGCGTCCTGGATCCAAGTCTGAGAGTCGGAGTACTCGAAGAGTTCGACACGTGCGGTCTCGTTTCCTTACTTTCTAAATTATTTTTATCAGCGGACAATTACACCCGGGAGCTAAAGCCTGCTAAAATTGGCGATAGAAGGAAAGTCCGTAAATCCGTACGTGAAAGTAATCCCAAGTACATAGAGTACATGGAATCGCCTCAAGGCTCTCTTACACTGTTTACACAACAATTCGTACGTCCTGATACATACTACGTACAGTCATTACAATATCGAATAATGCTTGGGACAATGCTTGAAAAATGCCTCTTCATCGTGTGACATTCTGACATGTTTGTTTAGTGATTCATTCGTTTACTAATTTATTTATTCATACTGGTGGTTCTTTAAGGCGACATGAAAGCAGCGATCGATTAATCCAGATCATTTTAATTAGATTGAACGATAATTTTATTAAGATGAAGAAATTTTTTATACAACGTACTGTTATTACAATATCGATTAATGCTTGGGACAATGCTTGAACAATGCCTCTTCATCGTGTGACATTCTGACATGTTTGTTTAGTGATTCATTTGTTTACTAATTTATTTATTCATACTGGTGGTTCTTTAAGGCGACATGAAACCAGCGATCGATTAATCGAGATCATTTTATTTATATTGAACGATAATTTTATTAAGATAATTCTCCTTCGCGATGGAAGAAGCCAAGGAAGGAGCTCCGTCTCTGGATTCATGATCTCCCCAGGAGATGAATGCACCTTCCCTAACCTAACCTAACCTAACCTACACTAACCTAACCTAACCTAACCTAACCTAACCTAACCTAACCTAACCTAACCTTCCCAGGTCTTCCGCGCATTCCGCACGCAGCTCCTTTCACGCAAATTCCTCGCGTACTCGCGCTAAACCGATGTAATTGCTTCTCGCGCTTACGCTTGCAAGTGCGCCGTTTAATTGGTCCGCCGTGTAAGCTCGCGACGACGCCGTAGCGCCACTTATGCGCCTCTCGAGGGTCCCTTCGTCTTCCTTTCTTGAAGAGCGCTCCTTGTCGAGGAGTGGAAATTACTCTTAATTATTTCCACCTTCACCCGCTTTGAGCGCTTATCCAGAAGCGAGGAAATCCCGCGGAAAAGGAGTCCACCTGGAATACCTGGTTTTCCAGAAATAGTTCCCTTCGTCCTCGTTTTTATTACCGTGGTCGTTAACATTGCGACATGTCGCGATGTACCACCGGCATTAAAAACGAGGACGACGCGAAGAATCGACGTAACGAAGTGAATGGAACTTGTATCGACACCTAGAAATTGAGTGGTCGCATTGGTCTTCTCTGTTAAGGTTGTCACATGATATGACCCAATCTCGCGAGGTGTTGGCAGTGATGGACAACCACACCACGACCTTCGGTCGCAAGCGAGGCTGCAGGATCTCGCCCTGTGGGGCTTTCCTGATGGGCGCCACTTTTCTCCTGGGTCTGGTGGCGACGGGTCTCCTGGTATACCATTTTGCCCCCTGCCTCGATGGGAAGAAGATCACCGCCTATGATGATCTCCATGACGGCCCTATGATGAGAACCGCGAGGACCTTCTCCTCGAGGCAGGCCAACAAAAAGAACCTGGACGTCAGGCTGCCCAAGTCGGTGGTCCCTGATTCCTACGAGCTGAAGCTGGTCCCCTTCATATGGGAAGGGAACTTCACGTTCAATGGCGAGGTGAGGTCCTTGGGAGGTGGGAAAGGTTCCCCGAGGTGGGCTTGACCATCTTAACGTGTTGAATGGGATGAATGATGGTAACGATTTGTAATCAAAACGGTCAAGTCTCACCGATAGTCTCCCCTGACCGCAGGTGAAAATCCTGGTGAACGTCACGATGGACACCAGGAACGTCACTCTTCATGCCCTGGACATGAAGATCGACGAAGGGTTCACCAACGTCAAGGAGCTGGTCACCGTTCGCGGCGTTCCCACCAAGACCAGGCAGATTCGAGTCGAAGAACAAAGGAACGACACCTTGCGACAGTTCCACGTGATCAGCACTGCGGAAACCCTGAAAGCTGGCAGACAGTACCTGGTGCACATGAAGTACATCGGCTACTTGAACGACTATCTCCAGGGCTTCTATCGAAGTTCCTACACCGTCGGCAACCAAACTAGGTCGGTGGAAGATGGAGCACTCTGAGCGATGTCAGATACCGGCAGGGAATTTCCTTTCATGCTGGGGAGATCTTGCTTCTGTTGCTGATTAAGGGGATGCGAAAGTGGCATTCGAGCGATCAATCGTTCTAGGACACTTTTCAATTTTGCTTCATAGATGGATCGCGACCACGCAGTTCCAGCCCACGGATGCAAGGAGGGCCTTCCCCTGCTTCGACGAGCCTGCCCTGAAGGCTAAGTTCCAGATCAGCATCGCCAGGCCCAAGAACATGAGCTCCATATCCAACATGCCTAGAAAGGGCGACCCGAAGCCTGTGTAAGGGAGGTTACAAGTTCTTGTAACTCTTACAATTGTATCGGTTATTTTTATTTATTTTATTTTAATTTTTTTTACACGAAACTCCCGAGAGGGTGTTTGGACGGAGATTGATGTTGCTCTTCCTTGTATTTTCCAGACCAGGAGTTCCCACTTACTTGTGGGACCATTACGAGCGCTCAGTGCCCATGTCCACCTATTTGGTTGCTTTCATCGTCTCGGATTTCAAGGTGTTGAAGTCCAAGTCCGGTAATTTCGGTGTCTGGGCCCGCAACGAAGCCATCAACCAATCACTATACAGCTTGGATATCGGTCCAAGGATTCTGGAATACTTCGAGGGGTACTTCAAGATCAAGTTCCCTCTGCCCAAGATCGACATGGTCGCTCTTCCCGACTTCTCTGCTGGTGCCATGGAGAACTGGGGACTCATCACCTACAGGTGAAGCACGAATATCCTATCAAGTGTGTCAGAAGTTGCGATTAGAATGGCCGCCAGAGTTTGTTCCTGGTTAAAACTGAGATAGTAGTTCCTGGGATGACTAAAACGACGGGAACTTATTCTGCAAACTAATGGGACGAGTGGGAATTCATTTCTAGGGAGACGGCCATGTTGTACCAACAAGGCGTCTCCACCAGCAGCAACCAGCATCGCGTTGCTACCGTTGTTGCTCATGAACTAGCTCACCAATGGTTTGGCAACCTCGTGACACCTAGCTGGTGGACGGATTTATGGTTGAACGAAGGGTTTGCCAGTTACGTGGAGTACCTAGGAATGAATGCCGTAAGTTGAATCGCCTCGGTACTACCCATTAACCAAATCGGTCCTAATGAACTTTTGCCATTAACGCTGACGTATCCATCTTAGGTGGAACCGCAGTGGAGGGTCCTCGAGCAGTTCGTGGTCCATGAGGTGCAAAACGTCTTCGGCTTGGATGCTTTGGAGTCCTCGCATCCGATATCGATTGAAGTTGGCCATCCGGATGAGATCAACGAGATATTCGATAGGATTTCTTACGGGAAAGGTACTTCTGCCTTGATTAAAAATTTGGTTCCTTCTCAAGGAAGTGTCCAGGAAGCTTATCCGTACGATTGTTTGCAGGGGCCTCGATAATTCGGATGATGGACCATTTTTTAACCACCGACGTCTTCAAGCAGGGATTGACGAACTACTTGAATGGCAAGTGAGTCGGGCGATGATGAGCATTTTTTACAATTGTTAGATACGTTTTAGGACGTGTACCAGTCACCAATGTACTTTTCTTAGAGCCTATCAAAGTGCTGAACAGAACGACCTGTGGGACGCTTTGACGCTTCAGGCACACAAGGATAATGTCCTATCACAAGATGTCACCGTAAAACAGATCATGGACACTTGGACCCTCCAGACTGGGTTTCCAGTGGTCACCGTTAAGAGGGACTACAACAATGGCGAAGCCGCCCTTACGCAAGTAATGAGATGACATGTTTAAACCAAACAATGCGTCCAAGTAGCTTTGGATTGGTAGTCCACTTCATTACGCAATTCCCTTTCTCAGGAAAGGTTCATGCTGCGAAATGGAACGGTGATGTCTACAACGGGCGAGGAACCTCGTTGGTGGATTCCAATTACCTACACCTCGGAGAACCGAAAAAGTTTCGATAACACCCATCCATCGCACTGGATGAAAGCGGAGCCGAGTCTTACCCTAAGAAATCTGTCCGCTGGTCCGACAGAATGGGTGATCTTCAACGTCCAAGAAACCGGTAACGACCGTAACTCCACCTCCCTTGGGTTTAAAGTTCCCCGATAACCCCTTCTGATCACGGCGAACAAACTTCCAGGGTACTACCGAGTGAACTACGACCAGATGAACTGGCAACTCATAATCAAGCAGCTCAACAACGAGAACTT
Organism: Orussus abietinus; assembly: GCF_000612105.2. Lineage (NCBI taxonomy): Eukaryota > Metazoa > Arthropoda > Insecta > Hymenoptera > Orussidae > Orussus > Orussus abietinus. The sequence goes on from NW_019394244.1 coordinate 872,392, forward strand.
CAAGAGCATCTCCACCATCAACAGAGCCCAGCTGATAGATGATGCGTTGAATCTGGCCAGAGCTGGTCGACTGGATTACGCCACGGCTTTGGATGTGACATCTTATCTCGCTCATGAGACGGAATATCTGCCCTGGAAGGCTGCCTTTACTGCCATGAGCTACCTGGACAACATGCTAATCAAGGCCCAGGGTTACGACAAGTTTAGGGTACGAATTGGGAGAGATGGGATGGTCCAGGTGGGATGGTCTCTGGAACGGTACCGCATACGTGCATCTCCACCTTCTAGGTCTACGCCCTGAAGTTGCTGGACAACGTGTACAATCAAACCGGCTTCATAGACAGTCCCGATGACTCCCAGCTGACCGTCTTCACCCGCGTCGACGTCCTCAGCTGGGCCTGCAGCTTCGGGCACGACGACTGCGTCCACAATGCCATCAGGCAGTTCCTAAACTGGCGGAACACGCCAAATCCTGACAAGAACAACCCGTGAGTACCAACGTTACGGCGGGATAATTGGAGCAAGATTCACAATTGTGGGGTGACTTCAGGATCTCGCCGAATCTGAAGAGCGTCGTCTACTGCACGGCTATCAGAGTGGGTGGCCAAGCCGAGTGGGAGTTCGCTTGGCAGCGATATCTGGAGACCAACGTCGGTTCTGAAAAGGACCTGTTGCTCCATGCTCTGGGATGCACCAAGGAGGTTTGGATCCTGCACCGGTACCTGGACTGGGCCATCACCGAGAGCTCTGGGATCAGGAAACAGGACGTGGTCAGAGTCTTCGGATCTGTCGCCAACAACGTCATCGGCCAACCGCTGGCTTTCAACTACTTCAGGAACAAGTGGTCACGGCTTAAGGAATAGTGCGTGGCGTTCCGTTAACTATAAAAGCTGTGCTTTAGCTCCAGGGGACGTCACACTGACACCGATTTATCTGTTGCAGCTTTGGCACGTCATTTCTGAGCATCAACCACATCGTCAAGTCCTCCACCAAGAGAATAAACACCAAATACGAACTGAAAGACGTAAGTACCCCGACTTTTGGACTGTTCACTGTGGGACACTTGAATAATGGAAGTGAACATTACCGGTACAAAACGCGTAAGGATGGTTTTTGAAAGAGTGGCCAAAGCTGGTCAACAATGTCTAATAGTCCTTTCAACTTTGAGGCTTCTCTTCCATCTCCACCCTGGACGCTGTTGTGTACGAAATGGGCTTTGCAGGATTTCATGTTTATTGGGCAGTGGTACTGACATGGAAGACGACACTTACATAGACATAAAAGTTCAGAGACGGCTCAACAACAGCTTTGACATACACTTTTGGCTCCGCAGTTGCTGGAATTCGCCACCGAGCACAAGGACGAGCTGGCGTCGGCGTCGCGAACCGTACAACAAGCCATAGAACAAGCGGAGGCCAACATCCGGTGGCTGGAGAGGAACCATGTGACGATCCGGGACTGGCTGCAGAGGAACACGGCGTAATCAGCGTTATCAGCCACGGGTCGAGAATTTCCTCGGGCGGAGAAATCGTCCACTTGAGAAATCGTTGGGTCTTGGGTAGAGTCGGTCCACTTTGCGTCGCCTATCAGCCTCGTCGCGTTTCCTTCCCTGTGGAGTGACCTGTTTCCGAAGTTACGATAAGGCCCTCTTTTTGTATGTACTTGTAAATACAATATCGCGCGCGCAAGGTTGATAGTATGTATATCGGAGGTTTAAGCGTGGGCAGGGGAGGTTGCGGTATAGTGTTCGGGCATGATCCCGGAGGTTGGAAGGTGGTGATGAATCGTGCCGGTTTGTGGCTTGTGTTGATGAACTGAGGTCTCCTGCGTCATTGTAGCCGGGTACACATCTGAAGACAAATGTCTCTTTAGATTTGTACTCGGATTGGGATTGCTAACTCTTTCCAAGATTGATTTGCAGCGATTCTGCGCGACATTTCCTGTTGGTCCTCCTAGACACTTCATGGGACGTGATGTTCTATCATCATGCGATCCCACGTCCTGTCTAGAAGGATGTTGCTCGGATTCTGATTGCTAACTCTTTCCAAGATTGATTTGCAGCGATTCTGCGCGACATTTCCTGTTGGTCCTCCTAGACACTTCGTGGGACGTGATGTTCTATCATCATGCGATCCCACGTCCTGTCTAGAAGGATGTTGCTCGGATTCTGATTGCTAACTCTTTCCAAGATTGATTTGCAGCGATTCTGCGCGACATTTCCTGTTGGTCCTCCTAGACACTTCGTGGGACGTGATGTTCTATCATCATGCGATCCCACGTCCTGTCTAGAAGGACGTTGCTCTTGCCGGTCATGGTTTATTAATTTACATAAGTTTATTTTTCCGAGTTGTTGCAATGCGGTACGATAATAAAGTTGTATTCATTTGTATGAAAAGGAGGAGGGAACAGTACCGTGTTCTTGGGATATTGTTGGTGTTGGATGGGTTGTGGTGCTCAGATTAAAAGTAACAGTGCGGCGAGGAATAACTCTAGGAGGATGGGGATTGTACCATGAAGATCAGCACTGGTGTCCGTGGGAGACACCTCTTTGTATGTTGTTTCCAACCACGAGATGATGTCCGCAGAATAAATTCTGAACCAGTTCAAGTTCTCCTTGGCCTTTTCTCTGACGACATCCAACACGGGTGCCATGTCTGGTAAGTTGTCGCCGGTTAATTCTGCAAAGGTCTGCAGCTGTAAATTAAAAGGGAGGGATGTTAGAAACGGGAACATTGAAGCACTGTGAAAGGGTAATTGTTATCTGGGGTAAATCTGGCACATCGAGAGAAACACGTACCTTATTATACTGTTCGGAAGTCGATAGGTATTCACTAAGTAAGACGAACAATTCCCCAACCTCGTCCCAATTGTTGAAACTGAAATGTCGATTGATGATTACGGAGACTCGAAGGTTGTGCAAAAGTTCGTAACGAGTTGCATGCCTTCAATGGACTCAAAATAAAGCCGAAGTTTCGCTGATAGGGAGTCCCTTTATCATTTTTTTAGCTGATGAATCGCTTGGGAAAGAAACGAAACACTTACTACTGGCGCAAGTCCTGGTACCGATGAATCAAGAAATCCAAAACCGCGTTGGTACCCACTTCCCCAGAGCTGAAGACAGCAGAGAATACTTTCGAGACATCCAATCTTCGGATGGCTTTGTCTGAAGACACCGATTTCTTCAAGTACCTGCGATTCAAATCCCAAATCCATTACCCAAAAATTCCTTACCCAGGCAGGATCGAATAATTGCGGAAAGTAATGGCGCTTTCAACACGTAACATAACGTGGAAGAAGACGCTACTTATGCATCAACCCAATAGTTACACTTACTCGAAAAGAATGCTCCTATTCTGCGAACATCCCAGACCATCTAAAATGTCGGATTGATGGGCGACGAATTTCGATTTCTTGTACTGATCCCAAAGGAAGTCCCAATCCTCGGTTGTTCCATGCTTTATGGCCGTGCAATACACGACTTCCCTCACATTCGGTGAAATCCTGGGGTCGAGACACATTAAAGCATTACTTCTTGCTTAAGGTGAAGTGAAACCCCCCTCAAATAAGCCCATCACCCAGTAAAACATCGAAAACCTGCACGAACCACACCGTGTTCGTTCTAGTCCATGATGAGTAAAAAAAATGACTTGGTCACACAGATATATACAGGCTGACTCTTTCGAATCACCTTAATAAATTCATATGACAAAGAAGAAACCCACATCTTCGAGGTGTCCTTGCGGAAAGCCGCGAACACATCCAGGGATCGGCGAACGCACTCCTCGTGCCCATATTTGCAAGCCCAGGTAGCTATCAACAGTCTATTCAACATGTCGACATGTCTATCTCCATCCTCATCCTCAAATCCAAGTTTCCTGAAAGGCTCATCAACCAAAGCCAAGACGTGCTTCGCGAGAAGCTCTTCCCGATCACGTCCTCGGAACCGCTGATGGAGGAACTTGAAGTTGTTGAAGAACGCCTTCCACGGGAAGTGACTAAACTCGCTCTTCAGGTAATTAGTACCCTCCAGAGCCAAATTATACTTTACATAGTCTGCCCTAGCCAAATTGAGCAGATCGTCGATGATCTGAGCTCGGTTTACTTCGTGGATGACCGCGAAGTCGCTCTTCAGCACAGACAACAAACGCCACCAGGTCCTGTTGTCATAGTTGACTCGGTAGTACCCAACTTCCTGGACGTTTAAGATGAACCAGTCATCCGGGATCGCTAGTTTGGTGCTGGTGAACCTTTCCCCGAACCAGAAACTAGGGGACGTCTCGTGGAAGTCCCTAGATTTGCTGTCGGCGATGGTGATAGGGACCCAGAAAGTGGCGTTGGCTAGGGACGAGTTCCCAAAGTACAGAAACCGTTCCTAAATCCGGTGATCAAGATGCTAATTAGATTCTTATGATCTGTGGTACTCTCGGAGGCTGCTGATCATTTCCACGCACCTGGGTGAGCGATAATCTTCCCCCATTCAATGTTGCGTTGATTACCGGGTATCCTTCTTGTTGTGTCCAGCTGTCCATGATCGTTTTTACGGGTACCTTCAAATTCCAGCTGGTTTTCGCCTTGTCTACCTGAATCTGCAGGGCCAATGAGAGATCATCAGGTGTAGTGTTGTTGTATCGATGTGTTATCAGGTAATCGTGCAAGGCGTTTGCGAAGACAGTGCTCCCGAAACTGTGGTGCATCATCCGGAGGACGCTGGCGGCTGTAGAGATGGGTATTTTGTGTTGACAATTGACCATGGAAGCAATTGACAAACCCGTCTTGCTACTTACATTTCTCATAAGCCACTGTACTAAATTTCTCCTTAACGTGAGAAGGCGTGGAGCCGCTGGTGGTCATCGGATCAGTCTGTGGAGGGACGTCGAACTCCAACGCGGTTTGCAGATCGTAGACCACAAACTGATCAAGAAGCTGCCAGTCGGGCTGCACCTAGGGAAGAGTCAACGCTTCTTTTTAGTACCTTCCAGTAATTCCCTGACATACGATCTAAATTGCGCCTTACCGAATTCAATGTAACCCACTGGAAGTATTCCGCAAATCCCTCGTTCAACCAGATGTAGTCCCACCATTGACAGGTGACCAGGTTCCCAAACCAGGTGTGAACCAGCTCATGGGAAATGAGAGTACCCGATGATCTTCTTCTGAAGGCTGATGTGTACTTGTCGTTCAAGATCAATGCCAACTCCCTGAAATGGAAAGGAAGTGATGAGGAAGCACGGATCACCGTTCTCTATCACGGGGACGTTCTATCTTTTTAAATGATGGTTGGGATTTCTACACAGACCCAAATGTTACTAGGCCCCAATTTTCCATGGCGGCCCGACCGAAATCTGCTATCGCCGCGAAATCCATTTTAGGGAGGTCATAGGGCACTCCAGTGAAATCCTCCAGGAATTTTATGGACTTCTCTCCGACAGACAGAGAGTAATCCGTGTATTCAATTAGGTCACTTCGTCCCCAGATGGTTAAATTATTGTACTTGTTGGTGTTTTCTCCAAAGTCTGAGACTACAAACGCTATCAGATAGGTGGACATCAGCGGAGTCTCTTGGAAGTTGTCTCTTATCAGGTCTCCAATCCTGAAACATGTTAGAGAAAATTGTTACTTATGGAGTCTCATTATTTATTTTATGGTCTTTGGTTAAAGTGGTTTAAAAGTATTTTTAGGTACTCACGGTTGGGAGTTGTTGAGCGGCATGTTGCTTATCACTTTGTACTTCGGCTCTCTTCTGATATGAATTGTAAACTTGGCTTTGAATTGGGGCTCGTCGAAACAAGGGAAAACTTTCCTGGCGTATATCGGTTGGAAATGGGTAGCACCGATCCAGCTGGAATTTCAATAAATTACCGCAATTTGATATCGTAACGATGAAATTACTGTTTAAACAATTGTTATAGGAAAAAAATATACTTACTGAGTCTCCCCATCGTCATCCACGTAGGAGCTGAGATAAAATCCTTGAAAATCGTCCACAAGGATCCCAGAGTACTTAATATTAATTTCTAATTTGGTACCAGCTGGCACAATCGAAGAGAGGTAAATAGACAATTTGTTCGTCTCCGAGTCGACGTTGTATGACAATACATTGTTCTTAGTTTCGGCACTTTTGTGCACCTGGACGTCCTTTATATCGATGTTGCTTGCATGCAGGACAATTCTTACAGTCTTTTGAAGGACCTTCGCGGATATTTTCACTAGGCCAGAGAATTTCGCTTCTTGCAATTTTGGGTTTAGGTATATGTCGTAATGAGTCGGTATGATTACTGTTGGCAATCGATAAGATGTACTTGGGTATGTCTTGTCCAGCCATTCGTAAATTCTTGGGGAGTATGTCTCGAACCATGTTATTTCTGATTGTGCTCGAGTCAAGTACGAGTTTATGTTACTTGCGATCTCGGAAAGTGGAGTGCCGCTCTGATGAGCTTTCGAGAAAGCTTCGAACTGAAATTTAACGCGAGCTTGTTGGGTATTTCAGAAATAAAGGGGTATGAAAGTGAAAATTCAAAATTTACAACGTGAATATGGAAGCAATTTCAATTTTTATAAACAATTTTTTAAATGACTGTAAATAAATTAAAAAAAAAATTGAAGTTTCATGGGTGCAGGATTTTTCTTAAAGCCAGATTTCGATAGTGTTTTTATAAATAAAAAGTGCTTTTACCTTGGCTAATAGTTCCTTAGTAGATAACCGCGAAGAAATACCCTTTAGGATACTTTTAATTTCTTTGTAACCTCCGTAGCTGCAGATTGCAAATTAATATTTTACATTATTCTTTTGTAAAGAGATTTTACTTACGCTACTTAAGTACTTACTACTTGTACATGTCTTTGTAGTACTTCTGAAGGAAGTCAAGGGAGAAGCTTGCACCTATCAAGCTCGAGTCATAAACCGAGGAAAAGACTTTCTGACTATCTTGCAAACGAATCTCAGAATCGAAAGTAATTGCACTGCGCAAGTACCTGAAATTGACAAGTAATTGTAATTATCTCTTCGTTAATAAAAAATCTCATTCCCTGGTTTCAGTAGAAATTTCGGTGGAAAAAATGAAACACGTACTTCTGCAGTATTGTCGTATTTTTAGTACAACCCAAAGCTTCCAATATTACTAATTTTTCGGAAACAACATTAGCTTCCAAATATCTTTTCCACAAAAATTCCCAATCACTGGAAGATCCATGTCTAATGGCGGAACAGTAAACCGCAGATCTCTGGTTTACAGGTACTCTGAAAATGCAATTTCAAATATAATTATTACCTAATTAGAGGATATGAAAGTCCCATTTGAGTGTTTACCTCTCTTTTGGATTCTGTCTCCATTTCGAAAACGCTTTCTGCGATTCTAAACGACAGTCCGAATGTCCATAATCACATGCCCAAAGAAGCACATGTCTCCTCAACAATGTGTCCTGATAATCTTCCCCATCAACATCGTAGAACCCAAGACTTTTGTAGACAGGCTCTATCAAAGTCAGGAGATGTTCCTACAAATCGATAACTTTGTTGAGCCTCCACCTAAACCCAGCAACATTGCTGATGAAGTGTCACCAACTTACTTTGAACGATTTGTATGTCTCGGTCCCAGCTAATCTCTTGTTCAAGTGATTAAACCCATTGAAAGCTGCTCTCCAGGGAACATAATTGCTCTCCCTTGACAAGTACCGAGTTGCAGAAAACACTATTCCGAAATCTACATATCCAGTTCTGCCTAAATTCAGCAGATCATCGATGATAGATGCCCGATTCACCTCGTGGATGTCGTCCATCATCGCCAGGGCGTCGATGATCTTGTACCATGACTCAGGGTCATAGTTAACTCGATAATACCCTGGGTAATAATTAATTTGTTGCAACTCTATGATTTGTTTGCGCTAATCTAAAGCCAATAGGGGTAAAATGTACTCCAATCACGGTGCAGCATTTTCCCCTAATCGCTATGAACTTGTTCCTCTCACCGGATTCTTGGACGTTGAAGATCACCCACTCGTCTCCACCAGCACTTATGTTGACAGAGCCTGTCAATGTGTTCAGCCAAAATTGTGGGGTGGTGTTGTTAAAAGACGGATTGTTCTTCGACGCCCAAGTGACGGGAACCCACCAAGTGTTCTTGCTGGAGGCTTTTCCTCTCAGAAGAAATCGTTCTTGAGAAAGGGACGCCACTCCGTCGCTGATGGTGACATTCAGGACAGGGAACCCAGACTGGGTGGTCCAAGAGTCAAGAAATTTGTTAACCGTGGTCGGCAAAGGGTATTTCGCGGCATTTACTTGGTCCTGGAAAGCCTTGTAGAGGTCCTCCGGCTTGGCCACATCATATTTCCTAGGATAACAATGGTTTAAGTGTAAACGGACCTGATGTGGCTACACACACATCTTCATCCTATTCTGGGCAGACTGATCTGGATATTTAATTCAGGCCTGATCAACTCACTTGGTCTTCAGGTAATTCTGCAGCGCCCTGTCGAAGATGGTGGGACCAAACACCTTCTGCACCATTCGAATAATACTAGCTGCCTTTGCGTAGGAAATGCCATCGAACATGTCTCTGATTTGGGTTGGGCTGTAGACATCGTTGCTCATGGGATGAGTAGAAGTGACTCCATCCACCCCAAAGGACACCTGAAGATGGTCCACCACGAACTGATTCTCCAGATTCCAGGATGGCTCCAGCTGAAGAGCACCCAACACCCAAACGTTAACCACATTCATTTTGGGTTCTTTCGCCGTTTCCAACAACCTAAAAAGGCCCTTCCCCAGCATGATTTCATTCACCAACCTTGGCGGATTCGAAGTACTGGAAGTACCTCGCGAATCCCTCATTCAACCACAGGAACTTCCACCAAAGTGGACTGACGAGGTTGCCGAACCACTGATGGGAAATCTCATGACTGATGACGTTGAAGGCTGCTTGTCTCGTCGATATGGAAGTGTCTTTCTGGTCCACCAACATGAAGACCTCCTTGAAAGTCAGAAGACCCCAGTTCTCCATGGCGCCGGACGCAAAGTCCGGCAGGGCAGCCATGTCCAGCTTCGGCAGATGGTACTTCTGCTGGAAGTCCTCTTCGAACCTGGTCAGTAGTCTTTTCATGGCGTCCAGGGAGAAATCAGCCTGATCGATGGCGTTGGGTCTGGCCCAGACCCTTAGAAGCGTGTCCGATGTGTTGTCGGACTGAGATTTGAAGTCTGAAACGTGGATAGCGACCAGGTAGGTCGACATCAATGGAGTCTCCTTGAAGGTGTCTTTGATCCTGTCTCCGGATTTCTTGGACATGTCCAAAGGCATGTTGCTGATCGCCACGTAGTTTGCTGGTCTGTTCACGCTGATTATGAAAATCGCCTTTAATGCTGGCTCGTCGAAACTTGGGAACAACTTTCTTCCTGAACATGGCTCTAGGTGAGTACTTGCCAGCCACACTTTTCTGCCTTTTTTGTTCGTGTAGGAGCTTCTGTAAAAGCCGTTCATCTCCGTGTTCAGGACACCGTTGTAAGTGATCTCGATCAGCAATGAGGTTCCTGGGGGTTTTAGGAGGTTAGGTGCACTGAATCGCTTCAAACTTTGTGGGATGAAGGTGGAGACTAAATTTGCTTATAGATTTTAAAAAATTTTCATAAAAAATGATACTTCACGGTTTAAAATGATTCGGTACGTTCAGTTCGATGGAAAGCTTCTCTAGCTTTTTGAAACTACTTTTGTATCACCTTAAAAATTGGAATTGTACCTCTTGGGAGTTCGCTCTCTAATTCTATCACCCAGAAGTGGTATTTCGGTTGCTTCTTAATATTTTTAATCGGCCTAGGGGCCTTATCAACGATCACGCTGACTTTGGAATAATTGATAGCGTTTGCATGAAGTGTTATCGTCTTTGTTGCTCGCTGCACTTCGGCGTTTATTCTGACGAATCCGTCGAAAGTGAAGTTGCCGACCACGAAGTATGGAGTCACTTCTATGTGGTATTTCTTGGGGATGATGTCGAGGGGAAGACGATATTCCGTGGTGAATGTGGGGTCTGTAAAAAAATTCATTCCTACAGCTTTATGTCCATAAAACGTGGGATTTTGGTCTCTCTCCATTATTCGGCGGATATGAAAAATTGTATGATTTATAAAAACGCACCATTGTTATAGAACTCCTTGATCCACTTATTAATTGTTGCCGAATTCTTCTTGTACCACTGAAAATCATATTTCGCGATTTCGAGAGATTGTTTTAGCGTTGTGTTCACTGGGACGAAATTTTCAAATCGAGATCCTATTAATTCTTCGTATTTGTTAATTAACTCTTCCGTCGAGAAACTTTGCGACGTTTTCGACAAAAGATCGGCCATTCTAGTGTCCCCGAAACTGAAAAGAAAATTCTTGAAGAAATTATATTTATTATTGTCTGGAATTATTTTATGCTTACGTGGCCACCATTTTTTCATAATGTTGATCTACAAACTGAAGAACAAATTCCGCCCCTCGTATTCCGCATTTAACAACAGACATAAACGATGAAAATTTGTCTTGATTCCGAATGCGATTTTCTTCAAAATCGGAAAGTACGTATTTGAGAAACCTTCCGAAATAATTAATAAACAAAGATAACGTTATCATCGATTTTAATATCGTGTAAAAGAATTAATTAATGTGGAATTCACGTACTTATTTATTATTGTCTGATTCGTACTACATCCAAGGGAATTCAAAATGGAAATTTTTTCCGCAGCCGAATCGGCTTGTAAATATTTTTTCCATAAAAATTCCCAGTCTTCCGATTTTCCGAGCCGTATCGCCGTTTTATAAACAATCTCTCTCTGATTTGGAGAGATTCTGAAATAACGATAATGAAAATTTTTGCACAAATATGCTTTAATCGAATATCAATAACGATAGTATTTATGTATTTAACTCGTCGCCCAGCTTTGTGGAATTAATTTATTATGTTGGACTTTTGAAAAAGCAACTTACGGGTTCGTTTTGCCCTTTTTGAATTTCTCAAAATATTCCAGAGATCTCGAAATGCATTCTTCGTGGTCTAGTTTACACGCCCACTCGTTCAATTCTCTTCTCAAGAAAATTGTTAACCAATCATCCTGCTTGCGATCCTCGAAGCCTAATTTGTTGTAGGTTTTTTCAATCATCACCAAGACAATTTTCTGGCACAAAATACCGATTTGAATTGTGAGGATTTTTTTCGACAATGCCTAAGTTCAGGTTAAGGGTTATTATTAAAAATCGGTAAACACTTACCCTGAACTCATTGTACTCAGATTGGCCATCGAATCGTTGTCGGAGAAATTCGAGGGCCGTAAGAGCCGCCTTAAATGGAATATAATTCATCTCGTTACGAATATATTGGAGGCCATTAAAAGCAGTTCGATAATCGACAAGATTTGCTCTGGCCAGATTAAACAGATCGTCGATGATAGCCGCTCGATTGATCGGATCAATTCGATCAAACTGATCGCTGTTCAAAGTATCGATTATTTTCTGCCAAGTAGCATTGTCATAATTCACGCGATAGTATCCTAAAATCAGAAATTCCGAATTAACACGTTGATTATTAATCTAAATAGTAACATCTTACGTATTAATTTAGTTGCATTATAAATTAATTTAAGTATGCATGCCTGATTCCAATACATTGAAGACTATCCAATCCTTCTCTGCAAGATTCACTTTAACGTTTCCACTTCTCTCGCCAAGCCAGAATTTTGGTTCGGTATTTTCAAAATTCACCTCTTTTTGGGTAGTCCAAGTTATCGGAACCCACCAAGTGTCGTTAATCGGAGTTTCTTGCAGATTTCTTAGCAAAAATCGTTCTTGGCGAAACTCCGCTTTGCCATTTTTTATGGAAACAGAGACCACGGGGTATCCGGCTTGGGTAGTCCAAGTGTTCATTATATTTTCAATTGTCGTTGGGATTTTTATTTCGGACAAGTCCACCTGTCGTTGAATCGACTTCCAGAGGTCTTCCGGTTTCGCGTTGTCGTATCGCCTGTTCAGAGTAGATATTATAAAATAGAGAATAGAATACCGGACCCGATTAAGGCAGAAATTTCGTTGCAATTCATCTCTTTCAATTATAATAGTCTTCGTTTCTCAAATCGGAAGAGTCCTCGTCTTGGACTTGCTTGAAGCATGATTCGTTCACTATGTACCCGTGCTTACCTCGACCACGTGTACTACAACAAACTAGGAGAGCACTTGTTCCAACTTACTTGGACCTCAGATAGTCCCGAAGAGCATCGTTGAACGAATTCCCCAGGAATAGCTGCACCATGCGGAGGACGCTGCTCCCCTTCTCATAGTTTATGGTGTTCGACATAGAAGCTATGTCCAGTTGAGTAGAAGTCCTCTTCGACATCGGGGTCGACGTCTCCAGGGCATCATCAGCGAAAGCGACGTGATGTAGATCTACCAGGAATTGCTGATCCAGCTTCCATTTTGGCTCGATCTATTTTTCACACTCATTTTTATGGCCATCAGTGTGGTGGAGTTATCCAAGCGCGATTTACCTGGTTCGTTACGACGTACTCGAAGTACCTGGCGAAAGCTTCGCTCAGCCAAAAGAAGTCCCACCATGCCGGAGTGACTAGATTCCCAAACCACAAGTGCGTGCACTCGTGAGAAATTATCCTAGCCACCTTCTGCTGATCCTTTGCCGATGTGCTTTTGCTGTCGTACAGCAAATAGATCTCGCGAAACGTCAAGAGACCCCAATTCTCCATGGCACCAGCACTAAAGTCTGGCACCGCCACCAAATCCGTTTTTCCAAGCTTCCCGTCGTTACCGAACGTCCTGGATAATTGTTGAATTACTTTCGGTGCTACTTCTAAGGCAAACTCGGCCTGGGCGATTGCTTCCGGTCTGGCCCAGATTCGAACTTCGTCTTCGACTGCATTGTTGCTGATAGATCGCAGCTCCGAGATGACAAAGGCGACGAGGTACGTCGACATGGGAACTGTTTTTTGGAAAGTGTCTTGGTACAGACCATTACTGAAAGCGAAAGGGGTAGTCAGGACATTTTCTGGAGTCTCGCCGTTCATCCTGTCGCATTAGTTCATATTTAATTCGGGATTTAATCATTTCATTCACAATTAACTTTACTTACGGGAGCTTCTTTGTCTCGGCTAGTCGCATGTTGCCGATGGTCTTGTACTTCTCCGGCCTGATGACGATGATGTTGAAAGTCGCCTTGAAGGCTGGCTCATCGAAACATGGAAAAACATGCCTGGCGTATGTCCCTTGGAATTGTGTCGCGGCTAAATATCTACAAATTTTAGCGCAATTAGATCGTGGTTCCCTTTAAGGGGGTGTGAAAGGGTGGAGACTTCCCTTATATCCTTCATATTCACACTGTAAAGCTTGAAACGATTTTTGTAACGCTAGTTCAGAGAGAAGTTTCGTAGACGAGACCACACTTTCACGTCCCCTTAAGCCAGATCTTTTGTTTAATTATTTTGGCTTAATTAACGCAGTTTATTCCCCAGTCGTTGACATTGCCGAAGCTAATCGGAGTCCGATTAGATCATGTCCTTTAAGGGGGTGTGAAAGGGTGGAGACTTCTCTTATATCCTCTATATTCTCATTGTAAAGCTTGAAACGATTTTTGTAACCCCAGTTCAGAGAAAAGTCGTAGACGAGACCCCACTTTCACATCCCCTTAAGCCAGATCTTTTGGTTAATTAAATGTTAGCTTAATTAACGCAGTTTATTCTCGAGTCGTTGACATTGCCAAAGCTAATCGGAGTCCGATTAGATTATCAATGCTCGCAGAAACACCTAAATATCTAAAAATTTCAGCGCAATTAGATCATGTTTCGCTTTTGGCCCTAAGGGTGGTTCCCTTTAAGGGGATGTGAAAGGGTGGAGACTTCCCTTATATCCTCTATATTCACATTCTAAAGCTTGAAACGATTTTTGTAACCCCAGTTCAGAGAAAAGTTTCATAAACGAGACCCCACTTTCACATCCCCTTAAGCCTGATCCTTCTTTTAATCAAATGTTAGCTTAATTAACGCAGTTTATTCCCGAGTCGTTGACATTGCCGAAGCTAATCGGAGTCCGATTAGATTATCGATGGTCGCAGAAACACCTACTTCCTTTTTCCGCTGGCTTCAAAGTACGAACTTCTGTAGAAGCCCACCATCTGATCGTTAAGGACCCCCTTAAAAGATGTGCTGATTGCGATGCGAGTTCCCTTCGACACTGAATTCTGCAGATTGATTGTCTGCTTATCCGTGAACTCGTGATAAGCCGTGGATTCGATCTTCAGAACCTCCTCTCCAGATTTTACCAGAAACTTGTCGGTATTTAGCGATCCACCGACGTGGAAAACCAAATTTTTTGTGCTCTCGATGACGTCAGCTGTGATGGTGACGCTTCCCGTGAAGTTCTTGTCACTTGGATTTGTTGATATGAGAATGTCATATGATCGAGGCTCGATTGACTTCGGCAAACGATATTCGTCGTCTTCGATCGATGATTGATATCCCGGTGCCTGATTTTCCCAAAAATTTTCAACATTTCTGGGATCATTGTTGCTGGCTTTTGAAGTCACCGCCGAGATGAACAATGTCAGGATGATGAACTTCAGGATTTCCCGGAGTCGACACATTCTAGGGCAGAAATTAAATCCAGTTTGTACTATGTAGGTGTATGAACGTTTCATTTCGCTACATTTATTAATTTATTTAATGTAATTTTGAATTTCATGACGGGGATTAATAACGAATTGCAACTTTCAGGATGAGCTTGAAGCTTCGCTTTCACTCAAAATATCACAATTTTTCCCCTTAACGCTTAACATTTCAATTATTTCACACATTAATAACGAATTGCAACTTTCAGGATGAGCTTAAAGCTTCGCTTTCACTAAAAAAAATTACAATTTTTGCCCTTAACGCTTAACATTTCAATTATTTCACACATTAATAACGAATTGCAACTTTCAGGATGAGCTTAAAGCTTCGCTTTCACTAAAAATATCACAATTTTTCCCCTTAACGCTTAACATTTCAATTATTTCACACATTAACACATGTCGATTGTTCACTTTATCTCTCCTCAATTTCTTGATTTAAATTAATTTTCAGTTTTTTATCAAGAAATAATTCCCAACGAGAAAGCGTACCTGCCAGATAGAAGTGTAGCCGAGCTCCTAAGTTTATTTCCTCTTGACACTCCGTTTATAAAGTCTGTCCGTTATCTTATCACCTTGTTGACCAATGGCGTGCTTCTCCCGAAACGCGAGAAAGCCTACGAAAATTTTCTTTCGAACCTTATCACATGTAGAAAATTTATTAATCATTGACATTTCACCCGGCGAGAACCCATGCCTTCGTTAACTGCAGATTTCCGACTTTCCGCAATGGATTTTCCGATTACTCATCGATAATCGTCATTATCTCCGGAGGTTAATCTGTGAATGTATGTCTCTTCATGTCCACTCATACTTATAATGTCAATTGCGGGATTTCATAACTCCAAGCTGATTCAACAAATTGCAAAGAACTGGTCTTTGAACAAGGAGGCTATAATGTCTTTAACACGCACGAAACTTCATTTTCTTTTTTTTTTTTCCCTAGATCTTGGAAAAATTTAATTTCATAGGTGTCGAGAAACTTTTTATAGCCTCCATGTTTCTATGGAAAAATGTCAAGTAATTCTTTATTAGTTATGAGATGCACACGTGCTGCACTGATCGCGGAAATATTAATAATGACTTTCAGCGGTCGTGCACACACGTGCATCGAATTGTCCTCGGAATCTACACGCGTGGAATGAACAATGAACAATGAACATTGAACATTGATTTGCAATAAGGACTACGTGTCTTTTCCTAAAATGCCTCGCCACGATTCGAAGCGATTGCTGTCGCGTTCTAACTATTGATAAGACGATTGTGTTCTCCAAAACTGCAGACTAGCGTTCAGACTTTTGCGAATTGCTTTCATTTAAAAAATTTTGGATATATGAAGGTGACTTCGGTAGATGAACTTACAGAAGGATGTATGAAAGGGTCGTTCTATGTATGTGAAACGTCAAATCAATGTCAATACGACAAACGTATAAAAATGGTGAAATTGTACATGTCATGTTTAAAAAATAAATCGGTATGCATTTATTATAAATCTGAGAATAAATTCTATGACACCACGTCGTCAGTTTGTGTAATTGTTAGTTCACTTTAATGGTAGGGAATTTATAGAATGTATTGTATGTTCCATTCGGAAATGTGTTACACAATTGGTGAATCAGGTCCGACTGAGACATCCAACAAGGGTGTTGTAAAATTAAAATGAAAAACGATATTCCATGGGTGTCGGGACCTTCTTTACAGCCTCCATATTAATGATGGAAGTTTTAAAACGACTCGGTACATCCTGTTCGGGGAAAAGTTTCATGGACCCTTCGGATGCTGCTTTCACATCCCCTTGAAACCCGCGACAACGGTAGCAATGGATGATGGTTGTCTTTAGATCCTTTCATTAAAGTCTTGATCTTCATACACCTATCAACACCTGATATCCCTTTCCTCGTACATCCATGATTTATTTTAATGAACCTGTATCACAGACACGTGGCCAAGGATGCAGAAACCCCGGAACCCTTCTCAGTTGTTGTCTCTATCTCGGCTCATGTTGTGGTGTTTTCGCTTGTCAGCTCTGAACTCGAGGACAGATCATCAGAAGTTGTATTAGCAATATGCAGCAAGGATGCAGAAATCCCGGAACCCTTCTCGGTTGTTGTCTCTATCTCGGCTGATGTTGTGGTGTTTTCGCTTGTCAGCTCTGAACTCGAGGACCCATCATCAGAAGTTGTATTAGCAATATGATATCCCTCTCCTCATGCATCCATGATTTATTTTAATGAACCTGTATCACCAACAACAACAATGGGACTATCGCGAGACACGCGGTCAAGGATGCAGAAATCCCAGAACCCTTCTCAGTTGTTGTCTCTATCTCGGCTGATGTTGTGGTGTTTTCGCTTGTCGGCTCTGTACTCGAGGACCCATCATCAGAAGTTGTATTAGTAATGTCGGTGCTGGAGGAACCGTCGTTTGAAGTCGTTGATTCTGGGTATGAGGTATTTGGAGATAGCCCATCATGGGTTACTGTTGGTTCGGTGGACGAATCCGTAGTCGAGGGTCCATCATCAGAACTGGATGTTGATGGGACAGTGTCCGAAGTCGTTTGCGAACCTGGGAGTGTCGCATCACTAGAGGATTGCCCATCAGAGGTTGCTGTTGATCCGGTGGGCGAATCCGTAGTCGAGGGTCCATCATCAGAACTGGATGTTGATGGAACAGTGTCCGAAGTCGTTTGCGAACCTGGGAGTGTCGCATCACTAGAGGATTGCCCATCAGAGGTTGCTGTTGATCCGGTGGGCGAATCCGTAGTCGAGGGTCCATCATCAGAACTGGATGTTGATGGAACAGTGTCCGAAGTCGTTTGCGAACCTGGGAGTGTCGCATCACTAGAGGATTGCCCATCAGAGGTTGCTGTTGATCCGGTGGACGCATCCGTAGTGGAGGGTCCATCATCAGAAGTTGACGTTGATGGATCCACGGTGTCCCTAGTAGAAACATCATTGTCCGAAGTCGTTGTTGCTCCCGTTGTTAATTCAACTTCTTTTGGAGGGTATCGCTGGAACAACCAATCCCGGATTGTTGGCTCGTATTGTTCATTCCAGTCCAAATTATCCTTGGCCATCGAAATGGCACCCGAGGTGATGTTCAGCCCATCTCCATGATCCTTGTCAAACTTCACCAACTAAAAGGAACAAATTGCACGGTAAGATGAAATTTAATTTTGCGATTAACATCGCATTAACAAATGTTCGGACTGGAAATGTCACCAACCTTATTGTACTGGTCCTTGGTCGTGATCCTACTTCCAAGGTTCGTCAAGTACCGTCGCAATCTGTCGGTGTCATTTACCCTGAAAAAAAGAAAGAAATCGCAAATATTATAATTAAATCTTGGCGTCCTGATTATCTATTAATATCAACGAAGAATCGTACTTATCGACAATGACTGCCGCGTTTTTAATAAAGAAATCCAGAGCAACATTTACGCCAATGTCGCTCGAGATCAGAACCGAATTGACGATGAGGTGTTCCACGGATTCGGTTGACTCTTCATCAAACGCTTGTTCCAAAAAGTTTGTCAATATTTCTTTGTTCATCGAACATCCTAATGCGCTCAAGGATTGCAGCCGATCTTCTGTATCCTGTTTATATAAAAATTCCTTTGTTTTCGTCCAGATTGTTGCATTCGCTCCGTGCAGTCCGGCACATAGAATGAAACTCTTCATGTCTGGAGAAGGTCTGAAATTGTTGAATCGTTGAATTGTTGAATGGTTGAAATTTCATTTTTTGGTTCTTGCTTCGCCGCTTTCATATCACCTTAATGTATTTAATAAACTTACACATTCTCCTCAGAATCCAGCCAAGCTAACAATTTTTCCTCCGCGTGTTGTCTGCATCCTTCGTGTCCATAAAGACAGGCCCATGTCAAGACACTTAATCTGTTGAATTTCATCAAATCGCTTTCATCATCCCGTTCCTCGTACTCAAGATACTCTATCAACATGTCGGAGATCGTTAAAAAGTGAGTCTGAAAAAAACGGACTAATTATTTTCAGGAATTTCATATTTACACCTTGTTCAAACACATTACAAAACGGGCAAAATGTCTTTGTCGAATAATGTTGAAAGTTGAATAGCATTAAGGTGATATGAAAGGGTAATTCTATGTATATGAAACGTCGAAATGTTTATAAAAATTTCCTGCAAACTGGGTTCGTATCACCTCAACTAACTTCATCTTCTTACCTTAAAAGCTTCATATGATTCAGTGTTGACGAGGTAACGCCTCAATTGTTGAAAACCATTGAAGGTTGGGTACCAAGGCACGTAATCGAGTTCATGATTGAGATATTCCGTGAGATCGAGAAATATTTTGAAATCCAATTGATCATTAAAAGCTAAATTCACGGCGTCGTTCAACAGTTGAGCTCTGTTGAGGATAGGAACTGTTGCATAATTGTTAGACTTCAGTTTGTCAACGATCAAGTTCCAGTTCTGGACGTCATAGTTGACGCGATAGAATCCTATCGAAAAAAAAAATTCGACTTGTATGAACTCGAATTACAGAATTAGTTTCATGAAATTCGACGAAAGTTCTACAAAATGATAATTAAGGTGATGTGAAAGTGGCTCGTTCATGAATCTTTTCTTCAAACTGGGTGTACCGAATTGTTTCCAACTTTACCACGTCACTATAAAAAATAAAAAAGTTCCTATAAACAAATTAAAAAAAAAATTGACATTTCATGAGTGCCCCATACCTTCCTTATAGCCTCCATATTCACATTGAAAAGTGTAAAACGAATTGTTTCGACCTTTACCACGTCACTATAAAAGATAAAAAAATTCCTATAAACAAATTAAAAAAAATATTGACATTTCATGAGTGCCCCATACCTTCCTTATAGCCTCCATATTCACATTGAAAAGTGTGAAACGATTTGTTTCCCAGTTCGGAAAAATATTTCATAAAAAAAGCCTCTTCCTCGCGTTAACGCGAAGCATTTCGCAGAGTCGCTCACCGGTTTGATGTTTATTGACGATAAACCAATCATCGGCTTTTAAATTTTTAATGTTTGTCGTGATACTGGCATCGTTGAGCCACAACGAGGGTGAGGTTTCATCGAAGCTTTCCTCGGAGTCGGGTGAAGCATAATTGATAGGGATCCGCCATTTGTAATCGTGGTTATCGTCCTTCGGAGGATCATCCACCAAGAATCGTTCCTGCTCGAAGGTTACTTTTCCTGTTTTGTAGTCTCTCGTCACGGTGACCAGAGGATATCCCATTTGTTCCACCCAGGTGTCCATGATATCTTTTACCGTGACACTTTTAGGGAGAATTTCTTTGTTCTTCGCCGCCTCGTCTAGGGCGCGGAAGAGATCATCCGAAGTCGCACTGTCGTATTGCCTGTCATTCAAATGGATGAAATAGTTCATCAGTGAGGTAATATGTGCCCATAATTATGAAAGTGGTCTAAGTCATATATTGTTTGTTTCGAAATTACACTGAATTAATTTAGTTTAAAATAATGTGGCGTGAAATAACTGATAAACTCATTTTTTTTGTTTATTTTGACTTAGACCACTTTCATGATTATGGGCACATATAGCATGAAAGCTTCGATATAGACTCACTTCGCATTTAGGTACTTCTGTAGTCCGTCCTGGAAGACTTCTTGCGTCAGGAAGTGCGACATCATGCGAATTACGCATCCGGCTGTAAAGAAATATTTTAAAATTACTTGCAAGTGTTTTTCTTTGCGTAAATTGGCAATTAGGGTACCACTGACCTTTCCCATAGGAGATGCCGTCGAATATCTTCGAGATCTGTGATGGACTCCCAACAGGTTGATTTATTGGATGTGACGTCGAAACCGCATCGGCGACAAAGGCGCCATTTTGCAAATTTTTCACGACTAGTTGGTCCATCATCCTCCAAGATTTCTCCACCTGAAAGTGTTTAAAACCCAATATTTTGTGTTTATTCCACTGTTTTGTGATTGTTGATATGAACTAGCCGATATGAAGATGGAAATTATTAACAATTTACAGCTTTTTTGTACCTGATCAGTCGTGATGTACTAGCCGATATGAAGATGGAAATTATTAACAATTTACAGCTTTTTTTTACCTGATCAGTCGTGAAGTACTGGAAGTAGTTGGCGAAGCCTTCGTTCAGCCAAAGATATTTCCACCATTTTGGACTCACAAGATTGCCAAACCATTGGTGAGCAAATTCGTGAGAAATTACGGACCCAATGCTGTGCTTCCTGGCTGTTGTCGTTATATTCGGGTGGTACAAAAGAGAAGTTTCCCTTGGAACGAAAAATCTCATGAGACAATTGTGCCCATAATTATGAAAGTGGTCTAAGTCATATATTTTTTGTTTCGAAATTACATTGAATTAATTTCCTTTGAAATAATGTGGCGTGAAATAACTGATAAACTCATTTTTTTTCTTAATTTTGACTTAGACCACTTTCATAATTATGGGCACAATTGAAAGTCGGGCAGTCATTGTTATATAAAGACTCTATGTCGATGAATTGCGTCGTCTGAATGCTTCATGAACGCAGCTCACCTGTACGTCACCAGACCCCAATTTTCCATGGCACCAGCTCTGAAGTGCGGAACGGCGACCTGGTCCATCTTCGAGATGGCAAATGTGATGTTCGTGAAGTTCTCCAACGCCTCCAGGGATTTCTTCCCGAAATCCAGGGCGAACTTCGCCGAGTTTAATGTCTGCTTCTTCGTCCAGACCGCGAAACGATCTTCTTTAAGGACCTTGAAGTCCGAGACGACAAACGCCACCAAGTAGGTGGACATTCTCGGCGTAGTCTCAAACTTCGTCCATACTTCGTTTGATCCTTCGATTTCCTCCTGGCCGGAACTAGGCATGTTCGATATGGCCTCGTAGTCTTTCCTATGTCTTATGGAGATGTTGAAGGTTGCTTTCAGGGCGGGTTCGTCCCAACATGGAAATGCTCGTCTTGCGGATGTTGGCTCGAAGTGTGTGGTCGCCAAGTAGCTGTGAAGTTTCGGGATTGGATTAAAAAATTCTCTACTTTTTATTAGCTCTTTTAGGTAAAGTTAGAGCTAGTCCTTCGGCCCCTGCCAGTACGTTTCCCTACTTACAAGGAAGGTACCTGAGGTGTCCCCCTCCGATTTTGTTCATTTTTAAATATGTTATAGAGGACTAAAATCTAAGGGACCCGTGTTTTTTTTTTTATCGGCGGATGAACACTTTTAGAGGGTGAAATCAGGCTTCAAGGTTGGCCGTGTAAGGGGGTGAGTGGGCTGTTTCATATAAAAGCACTCGACCAATTTTCATGAGACAACCGTCAAAATGTAGGGAATGAAGAATTATGAAACGTGCATTTGGAATTTTTCGAAAAAATTCATTTTTAAGGGGTGAGCCACCCCTTAAAAATTCTTTTTTAAGGGGTGAGCCACCCCTTTGAATACTTCTTTTACCCCTTACGCGAGCAGTAACTGTTCTATCCAAATGAAACTTTTTTTTGTATTGTTCTAGTCTACAAATTAACCAAATTTCATTTGGATAGAGGAATTACTGCTCGCGTAAGGGGTAAAAGAAGTATTCAAAGGGGTGGCTCACCCTTTAAAAATGAATTTTTTCGAAAAATTCCAAATGCACGTTTCATAATTCATCATTCCCTACATTTTGACGGTTGTTTCATGAAAATCGGTCGAGTGCTTCTACATGAAACAGCCAACTCACCCCCTTGCACGGCCAACCTTGAAGCCTGATTTCACCCCCTAAAAGTGATTATCCGCCGATAAAAAAAAAACACGGGTCCCTTAGATTTTAGTCCTCTATAACATACTTAAAAATGAACAAAATCGGAGGGGGACACCTCGGGTACCTTCCTTGTTACAGAAATAATCCCAACAACCCCGTGGACATTACTTACGTCTCTATGCCATTCTCGTTGACATACGAACTCCGATAAAATCCATTCAACTCGTCATTTAGCTTCCCTGTATACTTCAGCTCCAGCGTATATTCCCCAGGTTCCAAACTCTTCTCCAGCTCCAAATTAAGAAACTGCCTCTTCGGATCATAGGAGTGCTTCTTCACTTTGGCGTCTTCCTTCCCATCCCTCAACACTTTTGTGGAGTCCTCATCGAACTCCAGATCAAGCTGATGCAGCGTTATGATGTCGGTCTTCTTTTTGACTTCTATTTGGATGCTGGACTCCCCATCGTAGGTGAAGTTCTTGTCTTCTATGAACGGTGTCAGCTTGATCTCGTAGGAAATAGGAACCACCACTTCCGGCAGACGGTAGAAGGACTCATCCTCTTCCTTTTCGATCCTGGATGCCGACTCTCTGAAGATGGGAATGGCTCCTGATAGGGAGATGATGCCGAGGATGAGGCTAATCTTCAGAATCGGCATCTTGGTCACCTGGGGAGTCTTCCTCGTTTGGAAGTTCTATATCAACCTCTTCTTCTGGATTTAACAGGTGGAAATCCAATTGTTGGGCCCTCCCTGGCGAACGCTGGATGGCCGATTAAAGGTTATCGATATAAATCACTACCTTTATAAGCCATTCTCTGGCGACGCCTATCTGTGGAAGTCCTTCTTTTCGATTAATCTTATCGAAATAACTATGTCACTTGTTCGGCGGAATTGTTTAAGTGACCAGCGATGACTCGGCCAGTGAAGGTTTGCGCCGAATTTATAACTTCGGACCCGAAAGGTGGATTCTGATAAGGGATATGTTCTACTATCTGCGGGAATCGATACCCTGTTCGGTGATAACTCCATAACTCCTTTATATCTGGGAATTTTAGGCCTAGGCTGATTTCTGCTCGTCTTATCATATGGGGCTCAGGGTTATGATAATGGACATGAACTATATGTTGAATTGTTTCGCTAAAGAGAATTTATATGATTTTTTAAAGACAACATTGTTGAGTGATAACTCGTTTCAGAAGTTTCTTCGTGAAGTAGTTCACGGATTGTCACCGATTCTTGATTCGGAATCGATAAGTTTCTTTCTGATAACGCAATCGCCTCTAATCTTTTTAAACTCCGGTATTTCATTAGAGTAATTGCCGTGGTATCGATTCTCAAATACAGAAACTTGGGGAACATTTATTATCATTGCGCATTATCAATTTTAGAGGCGGCGACCAGGACTGGAAATGATAGGTCTGTAATGATAATTTGTTTATTTATTTATCGGGTTATCGGTGGCATGTCTTGTAATTGTTACTATTTACAACGACGATTCGACTTTCTGTAGGCAATTTTTATTAATAACCAGGAGACTTTCCTCGGAATTAGACTTCGGGTGATGATACGAACGATTATCAAATGTCTGCCGCAATTGTTATCGACAATGTGATAAGCATAATATTGGCGAGAGTTATCGCAGATCCGTTGTCTTTGTCTACGGAGTTAGAATCTTCCTTCTGGAAATACGATACGATGTCTCTTTCGTATTTTTTCAACCAATTCATATTTTTCTCCGCCATTGTTATCGCTTCGGTGACACATGTAGCTTCTGCTCCAAATTGCTTCTCGTGTCTCGAAATTAAACTTTTTAACTGGAAAAATAATTAACAAACATCGTATTATTTAATATACATATCGAATTTACTCATCGAGTATTAAGTTACCTTCGTAATTTGCTTATCATTGGTTATTGTCTCGGCGATGTTGGTCAATAATGTGCAAAGCGGATTCTTCGACCAAGAATCTGCAGCCAAGAAAGGAGCAACTATCTTGTAATTCTCGTCAAGAAAATCCAAGACAATCATTATATTCTTACTGCTTCTTTTGTAAATATAACCGAAGACGGAGATCGCGGTTTCGTAGCGATTTTTTAATCCGCCAGTTACGAGGAGTGATAAGAACCTGTTAACAGATATAAATCCAACTTTTGCACAAAGCGTCCCAATATTAATTTCATATTATAATTTCATGGATTTCCCGTATTCTGGCGTGAAAATATCCCTGCAATTAATTTCAGATAATTGGGAAAAAAAAAAGAAAACTTACTCCGTCAAAATTTGTTTATTTTCGATACACCCTAAGCCTGATAAGAGCAAATCTTGCTCGTTTGGATGTTTAGTAACAAAGTACCTGTCTAGGAAAAAATACCAAACTGACTTATTAGCATGGCGAATACCTTCGCAATATGCCCAAACCTTCAAATCCGGAGATATTCTGAAATTAAATAAAAAAGATGTTATAAAGTTATATTTCTCTTTCTTTAACGATGAGGGCACTCCTCGAGTATTTCACGTGGATCTTAAATATGGATTAGGCGAGGTGATAACGGGTCGATAAAGAGCGATAACTTACATGAAATCATTTGGATCTTTCGCCCCGTAATACTTTAATAACGTCTGTTCGGCTTTTTTCTTGCAAACATTATTGCCCATCATACACGCCCAAGAAAGAACTTCCGTTCTCAACAATTTCCTGAGATGGTCGTCGGTTTTTAAAACTTCATACCCCAGACTCTTCTCTAGAGTGGTAACAATTCCCAGCACGTAATTCTTAACAACGAATGAAATGCAATTTATTTCTATTTTTTTTTAATTTTTTAATTATTAAATCGGTGATCGTTAAATTGCAATTTCTATGCCGTGAAAATGACTCCTTTCAACAATGCTCATTCGGATGAAATGACAGCGTTTAAATTGCCACTTTTGTAAGGAAAATTTCTTTGTTTTTAAGGCACGTCGATGATAAAACGTACCTTGAACCTCCCATAGATATGTGAATCCTTTAGCATGGTATTCAAATAAGAGAGTCCTGCAAGGGCTGCTTCCCAGGGGATGCTCTCCTTTTCCCTTGGCAAGTAGAGCAACAATTCCAAAGGGATCGAGTAATTAACGTATCCATATTTCGCCAAATTGAGGGAATCATCAATTAACTGTGCTCGATTCAACACATGAATCGTGTTGTACATGTAGGTACGAAGGTGATTACTTATCAGCTTCCAATTTGTATCGTCATAATTGACGCGGTAATAACCTGCAAGTAAACTTCATGATTTAAAATCCGTTATAAGAAATCACCTTAAGGGGGTGGAAAATCACCCACCCATTTGCTGCATATTAAATATTATCCAATCCTTCGCGTTAAATCCTGTGAGCATTATACTGTCGTCTTCTTTTCTCATCCAGTCACTTGCAGCAGTGTCTGATAAGTACCAGTAGGTTTTAGCTACAAAGTTTATGGGAATCCACCATCTAGAATTATTTTTTACATCCGTGCCGTGAGGACTTTTTAGCAAAAATGGCTCCTAGAATCAGAACGCGTATTTCATATCTTGCACGGGACTTTATATCACTTAGAAATTTGTTGTAGCATTTCAATTGAAGTTTAAACCGAACCTGAGTAATTTCCTGAGTATTCGTGGTATAGTTTCTGATAACCGTGATTAAGGGGTACCCTTTCTGATCGGTCCATGTGTCCATTATAGTTTTTATACTCAAATGTTTCTGCAACAATGTTCGATTTGAACTGTCCGATGCTTCTTGAAAAGCTTCCCACAGATCATCCGTGGTCGCCGATTCATATTTCCTAAAAAGTCACTCAAATGTTGAAATATATTTCCTAAATTGTTATTAAAAAGCCTTACCGCTTCGTAAGGTAAATTCTTACGCCATTTTGGAAGACCTCCTCGCCTAGAATGTGAGACAACATGCGAACAGTGCAGGCGCCTGCAATAAATAATTAATAATTATCGTAATTACGTCGCTGATAAGAACTCCACCGGTATCTCGCAGGACAATAGGCGCATTTCGATAGCCTTGCCTTGCAATCTCGAGCTTTCGTTTACGCGCTTCCTTTATCGTTTGAAATGACATTAGTCGAGCTTATCCTGCGATGGTAATTGCCTCATTATCTCTTGGATGGACAGTCCGTCCAGAAAGAGCGTTTTCTTCGGAAAATTGATTGCAAGACCGAGTTTATATAATGTTATGAACTTGTGATATTTATTTGACAATCCTGACACCCACCTTTGTAATACGTGATTGTGTCGAAGAGGTCGAATGTCCTGGAAGGCTTCTCGATGTCGACGTTCAAAGGATGTGACTTTGTCGAGAGATCGAATTCGAATGCTTTGTGGCAAAGGTTTATTGTAAAGTGGTCCATAAGTCCCCAGCTGGTCTCGGCTGAGGATGTTATTAAATATTGAAAGTAAGTAGCGATTCCCTCGTTTAACCAAATGTACTTCCACCATGCTGGACCGACCAAGTTCCCAAACCATTGATGGGTCAATTCGTGACAAATCACCATGTTGACATCCTGCAATTGTCGACTTGTCGACATTCTACTTTTCAACTCGACATTTCGCTCCCTAAAAGATATTCCATAATTTTTAATGGCATAATTATTGTACCGCGGTATTCACGCTAACTTGGGAAGTATAAATAAAATTGTTTTGCATGGCAAATTAAATCCTGACTGGGTCTCAGCTGGGCTTAATTTGACATTGTGACATGTTTCCTAATCAGTTTTTCACTCGGATTAATTTAAAAAACTACTTCATGAACTCATTTAGGACTTGAAGCCTTCATACCCTATTTCCACGTTTTATCAAACCTATTATTTGACATTGTGACATGTTTCGACTATTATTGTTTCGACCTATTATTTGACATTGTGACATGTTTCGACCTATTATTTGACATTGTGACATGTTTCGACCTATTATTTGACATTGTGACGTTTTTCACTCGGATTAATTTAAAAAACCCCTACTTCATGAACTCATTCAGGACTTGAAGCTTCCATACCCTATTTCCATATTTTATCAAACCTATTATTTGACATTTTGACGTTTCCTAATAAGTTTTTCACTTGGATTAATTTAAAAAACCCCTACTTCATGATCTCATTCAAGACTTGAAGCCTCCTTACCCTATTTCCACATTTTATCAAACCTATTATTTGACATTGTGACGTTTTTCACTCGGATTAATTTAAAAAACCCCTACTTCATGAACTCATTCAGGACTTGAAGCCTCCATACCCTATTTCCAATTTTTATCAAACCTGTACGTAATCAGTCCCCAGTTCTCCATCCCGTTTATCGGCGTGTTGGGGACAATAACTTGATCCATTTTCGGCATGATATCGGAATAATCGATACCAGTAAAGTTGGACAATAAGTCAAGGTATTTCCGGGATTTGGCGAGGACATGACCGGCACTTTCCAAATCCCCCGATGTCCACACAGTAATGTTGCTCCGGTAATTTGCAACGTAGTTGAAGTCGAAGACAACAATGGCTACGAGGTAGCTCGACATCTTTTGGGTGGACCTGAAGATGCTCCAAATTCGATCTCCAATCGACGTACTAAAAATCGTGATAGCTCTTGAACATCCTCTATGGTCTGTCACATAAAATTGTTTATAAACATTCTTTACTCTGGTAACAATGGACTCGATTTCCTGGGCATGTTGGACAATGCTGTTTGGTTTTTTAAATGGGCAACCCAGATGCTGAATTTCGCTTTGAGAGAAGGCTCATCGAAACATGGAAACGCTCGACGGGCACAAACGGTCTCGAATTGAGTGACAACAATCCATCTAAAATGATAACGTTGATTAATAATTTTTTTTTGGGGTTCTAGCTTAATTTTATATTTAATTAACGTGGCACTTCGCGGCTTCGCTAGCGATTTCTGCGAGTAGAAATTTGGGAAAAAACATTTCACCCCCCTTAAGGGTTGGTTTTTTTTTTTGTTCAATATTTTTAGATGTTGCAAATTTAATGGCCGACATAAAAAATGCAAATTCTCACCTTTTTCTCCCAGAATTCATGTAATATGTCCTGTAGAAACCGCAAGGATCTTCTCGAAGGATCCCATCGAACTTCAATCGAATCCTGTAAGTTTCCGGCTCCAATGCTGTGGGGAAGTGCAAACTGTAAGTTTGTTTGCAATTGTTGTAACTCGTTTTCGATACGCGAAGAGAGTCCTCCTCGGAATTCGTTACTATCGGATTGTCATGAATATTTAATAAATGAGAATGAAGTTCGATCGTCGCGACGGGATTTTGCACGAAAACTTCGATGGTGACTTCACCCCCGAAAGTGAAGTTTAAATCGGTAAGATAAGGGACCAACTTCACGTTATAAGCCACGGGAATCACGTCCTTGGAAAGTCGATAATCGATATCGACGCTATCGCAACTTGCTTCGAGTTCCTTCGCGTCGTTTTCACTTTTCGAATCTTGGCAACTGTTTCTGCAAAATGAAATTAATAACAGGCTGAAGAACAGGGATTTATAGCCCTTGATGTCCGCCATTGTTGCTCAGAATTTAATATTTTTTTTATTGTTGAGAAGTTTCGCTGATGGGAGGATTTTTAATATCCCCGGATGTTCTTGGTGCGAATCTGCAACTCAGTCTCTTTACGACCGTCTATGTATCTTTATTCCGTCTCCCTTTGTTTATCCACCGTTGTTGCCCGCAAAAGACTGGATTTTGTTCACGTTGTGCTGCACTTCTGAACTTTGCCGCGAATTTCCGGTGTCTTTCGGAATATATATGTGGAACTCGCAGACAGGCCTTGTCAAAATGTTAATGATGGACGCATTGCTGTGTTATCGGACACCTTGATGTTCGCCATTGTTGCTCAGAATTTAATATTTTTTTTATTGTTGAGAAGTTTCGCTGATGGGAGGATTTTTAATATCCCCGGTTCGGATCTTTACGAATAATGTTCTTGGTGCGAATCTGCAACTCAGTCTCTTTACGACCGTCTATGTATCTTTATTCCGTCTCCTTTTGTTTATCCACCGTTGTTGCCCGCAAAAGACTGGATTTTGTTCACGTTGTGCTGCACTTTTCAACTTTGCCGCGAATTTCCGGTGTCTTTCGGAATATATATGTGGAACTCGCAGACAGGCCTTGTCAAAATGTTAACGATGGACGCATTGCTATCTTATCGGACACCGACCGAATCATACGCGACTGCTTCGGGATTTCATTATCGGCCTCACATTTTCCACCGACGAACAACAAGTTGTTAAAGAAATAATAACTCTTTGTACGTACACCTCGCGCATGTAAAGATACACCGTCGGTCATTAAATCGCAACGCCTAATTTATAAAGAATAAATACCGAGCTCGAGAACAATTGATTAAGGGTTTAACAATTTATTTTTCTGCGACATTTTATGTATTAATTATCCCCGAAGAAAATTCCCATACAATGGTCTCCTAGCATAGCTGAACAAAGGATTTTCTGAGGGGCTTTGGGATGTTCACTTAATTTATTTATTACACGAGTCGAGTCATTTTATTGGAAGAAATAGGATAAGACGTGGAAAAGAAACATGGAGAGTAATGTTCCAATCCCCAAGAATGGCATCGAAGTATTGTTCGACGTGTCGGCGAACAATGCCGAAAATGTTGGCGAGTTTTCTTTAATCCATTTGAGATTTTCCGTAGCTTCCTCGAAAGCCGATCCTTCATATTCCGATCCGTGTTTCTCCAAAAATCTCACCAGCTGTTAAATAAAAAAATTGTAAAACGTTTAACTTCCAGAACGTAAAAAAAATGTAAAGGATTACCTTGTTCAATTGTTCCTGGGTGACGATTCTCTTTCCAACGGCGAGGAAGACTTTATCGAAGAAGTCTTTTCCTCTGCTGTAATTATAATAATATAGTAATTATAATAAATAAAAATCCCACGATACCTTAAAGACTTAAAAAATACTTAATCACACATCTAAGACTTACTTATCAAGAATGAGCCGCAGATTTTTGTCCACATAGTCCAGAACATGGTTGACATTTTCCGGATGGCCCTCAAGAACATGTTCGAACATTTTGTATCGATGTTTCAACCTAATGGCGAACTCGAATCCCCAAACCGCTGAATTGAGAAACCTGAAAATGATCAGTCGAAGTCGTGGTACGTTCTTAAAAGCGAATAATTAAAGTGTCACTAACAAGAACTTTCACATCCCCTTAAGGTGAAGTGAAACACGTCGAGGAACTTGATCGACGTCGATAAAGAAGATTTTTCTAAATGCCTACGCTGCCAACGTTCGTTTTTATATTGACAGCTGTATCGAATTATATTGGGTATTGTACCAAATGGCGTACTCCACCTGTCGTTTTCCTACAATAATTATAAAGAAATCCAAGTAAAACTCCAGAAATCCTCTGGATTCATGCTTTCTGCGGCCCTAATTGACTGCAGAGGGACCCCCTGCGCCATCTGTGATTTCCAGGTGAATTAAATTTTCCCTCCGAGACCTCGTATTACCATCGTTTTGGCATAGAAGCGCATACAACACTTTTTTTGCCTTTATCCCGTTAAAATGCGAGTTTATCGATTACCAGAGTGTTCTAAATTCTCGTAAAATTGTCCTGACCCTTTCGATTCTCATATCAGAGCCTAAAAAATTAAAAGAAAAAAAAATCCAAATTTTGAATGTGTCAGGACAACTCTTAGATGATCAGGAGTGATGTGTCAAAGTTTCGGACAGTTTGGTCTAATGCCCTTAAAAAAAAGTGTTGTATTCGAATCGACTGATTCGAAGGGAGTTTCACTTCACCTTAAATACCTCAGTCTCATAATTCACCGTTCAATCAATTTAGGATCCTTTGTGCATCCTAGAGCTCGCAGGAGGACATCTTGTTCGGTCTGCAAATCTGCTCTCAGAAATCTTGCCCAGACATTTTCCCAGTTGCTCTTACTTCCGGCTCTGACTCCTTCGCAGTAGGCGAAACTTCGCAAATCCGGGTGCAATTTCCTATCGAATTTCAAAGGACCTTAAATTTCGATCCCCGTCGAAGTCCCCTTCGTTAAGGCCCTTACCCTTTGTCGCCGTCCTTTATCCACTTTTGGAAGGCCTCTTCAGACTTCTTAAGGCAGTCAGAATGTCCCATCTCGCAAGCAGTGCTCAGGATGACTTCCCGAAGGAGTCTTTTGGATCGCTCTTCAGCTTCGGCGACGTCAAAGGTCAGGTTCTTGTACACGGGGGAAAGCAACTCGATGACCATTTTCTAAAACAATTGTTCTGGCTCGATGACAGTATCAAAAAACTGGAATAACTTGCGCACCCATCATCATCAAGGTGCAACGTTTGCCCAACACTAAAATCCGCTCCTACCTGAAATTCCCGCTGAGTCTTTGGTTGTCCATGAAGCATAAGGTTAATAAATTTCATAACCCTCGACGCAGCCAGCCAAGGTTCGTACTCCACCTCCTGGATGAGGTACTTAGACAAATTGAAGGGTACAGAGTATTCTAATCGTCCTGCTCTGGCCAGGTTAAAGGCATCGTCCAACAACGCAGCCCGGCTTGTCAAGGGGACCAGGGTGTAGTTGGTGGACAACAATTGGTTGATCAGCATCCCCCAGTTGGTGTGATCATAGTTGACTCTGTAGTACCCTGACTGGTCGATGTTGAACAAGATCCACTTCTTCGGGTCGATGTTGCCGAAAAGTGTCTCCTTGTCTTGGGGTCGTAGCCAATCTCGGGGTCTTGTTGGGAGGAACTCTGCCTGGTCTTCTGTCATGTAGCTCAATGGGATCCACCATGATGATTTGTCTTGTTTGGCGGAAGGTGTGTCTGGATTCAGATGGAATGGCTCTTGGGACACCCTCGCGACCCAGGTTGAGTAATTCCTGGACACAGTCACCACGGGGTACCCCTTCTGGTTCGTCCAGGTGTCCATCACGCTTTCGATACGGACATTTTTTGATAAGACAGAGTACCGATCCTCATCCGCTGCTTTCTGCAGGTGGACGTAGAGGTTCCGAGGACGAACGCTTTGGTAGGCCCTGGGGAGATGAAGGAGAATGTAGATCAACCATAGACATGCATGTACCTAAACCAAACATCCATCTTCGGTATGGTTGGTGTCTATGAGGGATATAGATTTCCTATAGATGTATGGACGTATATTATCGATGTTATCAGTCAATTACCCAGGACTTACATGATCTTCAGGTAGGACCTCACTCCGCTGGTAAACGCATTAGGCCCGATGGCATAGGAAAGCATTCGTAGAACCGAAGCACCTGTGATTAGAGAAAGGAACATTTTGGAAATTTCCACTTTACCCCCTTCCCAAATTTCTTTTGTTCTGGAGTAATTCAAGGCGATGATAAGGTACCCTTCCGATATGGCACGCCATCCATTGCACGATTGATAGACTCCCTGCTGCCAATTCCCTCGGCATTCAAAGTCCTGGCATGATCGGTAGAGTCCTGAAGAAGCATCGGTTGAAGCTCCAGGACCGGGAACATGTCCATGATCTTCCAGTCTGTGTTCGCCATGTCCAGCACCAGGTATGCAAAGTAGGTGGAGAAGCCTTCCTTCAACCAGGCCACGTCCCAGAATTTCGGAGTCACCAGATTTCCAAACCAAGTGTGAGCTAGTTCATGGGCAAGCACTGTCAGTCCATGTTGTTCATCTTTAGCTGATGTGACGGTTCTGTCCACCAGAATGATGGACTCTGCGAAGTTGATCAGTCCCCAGTTCTCCATCCCACTGAAGTAGAAGTCGGGAATGGCGAACATGTCGAACTTCTTCATGGGGTTCTCCGCTTCCACCCAGCTTTGGAGGATTTCGTAGATCTCTGCAGCTTGCTCTAGGGCATACTTTGCATATTGATTGACGGACTTCCTGGTCCAGATTGTCAGATTCACTCCGGAGGTGGACATCTCTTTTGGCGTGAAGTCGTGGATCACCCAACCCACCAAGTATGTCGACATCAGAGGGGTCTCCTTCATGATGGTCAAGGCGCAATCCGTGTTTTTTCTGGACAACGTTATGGTGATATGAAAGGGTTATACATATTAATAAAAAGTGAAAATATTAAACTTCCCTTTCCTTCTTGAAAAGATACTAATTAAAGATATGTAGAATCAGCACAAACGAACATGTCTGTTTTCCGTTCTGGTGATCCGTTGCTGGTCACTGTCATCTTTTTTGGGTGGACGATGCTGATGCGAAATACCGCCTTCAACTCCGGTTCGTCCATGCAAGGGAAAGCTCGTCGGGCAAATGTTGATGAAAACTGCGTGAGGGAGACCCATCTGTATAACAAATAGCAACAAATAAGTGACCCGGTACTTCATAAAATGTTAAACAAACGGGAATTCATGCACAGGTGGTATGTCGTTCAAAGTGTTCTTCTGAAAATCCAAGTTTCTCGGGTGGAGGTTGTTCGATAGGACTTTCGACCACCCTGATAGGATCCTTTATCAGGATCTCGGAACTGAACCTCACCTGGTCTTTCCCTCCACCTCGTAGAGGCTCCGGTAGAACCCAAGGGTGTCATTTCGGATCTCTCCAGCGAAGGAGAGCTTCAAGGTGTATTCCCCTATTTCGAGATTCCGGTCCAGCGTGACGATGAAGAAGTGTCTGTCCACGTCATAGTCTTGAGAATAGATGTCCAGCAATTTTCCTGGCCCACCAGGTGTCGGGAACACTTGGGTCTTGTTCTCGTGGATGATCAGCTCGTCCGAGTGCACTATCACGACGTTGGTCTTCTCGATAACGTGCAAATTTATGGCGACATCTCCGTCATAGATGAAGCGTCCTACATCCAGATGAGTCTTGATCTGAAGATCGTACGATCCTGGCACGATCTTCTTCGGAAGTCTGTACAAATGGGATGGACCTGATCCCTCCTGACCAGCGATGATGGAACTTCCGACCAGAACCAGGAACAGTCGCAGCATCCCGGAATCCATCTTGGGGACTTAAAGAGATGGTTCTTGGATGCTCATTACAAAAACCCACCAACGATGATGGTCGTAAAATGACAGGGAGCCAACTGACAGGTTCGCTTCGATCGAGGGAGACAATAATCAGTCCTGATATCAAGATACAAATATTTAAGTGAACTGGATTACAGGGAGACGATAAAAAAACATTCTACAGGTTGATGGGAAACGACACCAGGAAAAGTTAAACGTAAGAAACGACTGATTATGGACTTGAAGTGTCATCTAAGGGATCATTCGTTTTGGGTACTTTCCTCCTAACCAGGTCTTCCGAATTGTTTAAAAGTGTATGAACCTTCTGGATTTTTTTAAACAATGTACCTGCTACCTGTTCGACGCGCAGTCCAGTACCGAAGATAGCACGAACTGTGCGATAATTTCCGTTCCTTAACTCCGATACCTTATCGATAAACTATTTCGATATCTCAATGTACGAATTCCTGATTAGATTCTCCGAAATGCTCCGATTTGGATAAGATCTTAATGGAGGAATTGTTAAATTTCTTCTTTGATCGAAAATGTCGGGAGACAGAGTCTAGGTCGTAGGATCCAGCAATTCCAGGTGGAGGGATCAATTACCGTAGATTCTCTCAGGCCCCGCTCCGAATCTCTACCTTGACGGGGATGTGTTGAGGTTTTCGGTAACTTGCTGAAATTTGCATGTAATTGAGGCAAGCTACCCGTGTACTCGCCTTCAGGGTTTGCACAGCAGTTTACTCACGTTCCATAGACCTTGATATTAGAGGCTTGCAGGAACCTCCTTTGGTACTCTTCTTATCAGGGTACCGAGAAGAAACGTTCTCCAGATACTAGGACCTCGTGGGGATTTTCGGATAAGTCTGATTACCGCGAAAGGGACGTCGGCAGTTATCTAATCGTGGCCTAAATCAACCTGCTCATCGATTAATCGACTCCTGAGTTTCGTCAACTTGTACCTTGGTTCTCCTCTCCTAGGTGAGACCCATTACACGCGTGACCGATCCAGATCCTGGCTTGAAATTATCCAGGAAGTCTCATGCCGAGAAAACAATAGATCAGACAAGTGACAGGATTTTAATGGGGAGATTGATCACGACCACGATTGTTCTCTTGGAATTGATCCCTCGAGCTGGTGGGTGGGATTTTTTCCAGAGAGGATACAGGGTTAGAAGGCAGATCAAGGCTAATCTAGGAACAAGGACACGCAATTGCAGGAACATGGGAAGGAAGGGAACCACTCCACCTCTAGCAGCGTCCTCACACGCTGCTCCTCTATCCAGCGTCGACGAGAAACGTCGTGGAACCGGAAGAATCCGAAATCCAGATCCTGACTTGAAATTATCCCGAGAAAACAATAGACAAGACAAGTGACAGGGTTTTAATGGGGAGATTGATCACGACCACGGTTGTTCTCTTGGAATTGACCCCTCGAGCTGGTGGGTGGGATTTTTTCCAGAGAGGATACAGGGTTAGAAGACAGATCAAGGCTGATCTAGGAACAAGGACACGCAATTGCGAGAACATGGGAAGGAAGGGAACCACTCCACCTCTAGCAGCGTCCTCACACATTGGTCCTATACCTAGCGTCTTGGAATTGACCACTCGAGCTGGTGGGTGGGATTTTTTCCAGAGAGGATACAGGGTTAGAAGGCAGATCAAGGGTAATCTAGGAACAAGGACACGCAATTGCAAGAACATGGGAAGGAAGGGAACCACTCCACCTCTAGCAGCGTCCTCGCACGCTGGTCCTATACCCAGCGTCGACGGGAAACGTCGACTCTCCCGATACTTGTCAGCGTCCCTTGCCTCTCGTTGGCTTTTCGGCCTTTTGTCCAGGCTGTTTAACGCTCTTTCAAGCCGCCCCGCGATCGGTGATGCAAAGGGACAGTGAGGGATCCTTCGGTGCAAACTGTGCTTCGTTTTCCCTATTCCCGAAACAATGGAGTCCTTCGTGGCTCGGGACAATGAGGCCCGGGCCTCGGGATGAATAATTACACGGATTTAACGAGCGGCGCCTACAGCCATTTAATGAGTTGGTTGACTTAATGAGGTTGCCCCCGTGTTTGCTGCACTTCGTGCAGAATCCGTCACCAGTGTCGCCTTTTCGGCTGCACTTGCCCAGGAGGTTCCAAGATGGCGATAACATCCTTTCGCCCTATAAAAGCGTTACCAGATGACTCGGTTATCAGGAACCAAAAGCCTAGTGTGTGGTACTCCTTCAGAGGGTGTCTAAATCCATGCCCTATCATTTTGGCACATCACTCTTCCCATTTCGGTTGGTCCTTGCAGGATTGATTGTTCCTGGCGACGCTATCGTGGGAACTGAATCGGTTTTCTGGAAACCGGAACAGACCCAAAGTCCGGATCTAGGCAG
Source organism: Orussus abietinus (assembly GCF_000612105.2). Classification (NCBI taxonomy): domain Eukaryota; kingdom Metazoa; phylum Arthropoda; class Insecta; order Hymenoptera; family Orussidae; genus Orussus; species Orussus abietinus. The sequence continues at coordinate 909,074 of NW_019394244.1, forward strand.
AATTCGGTCGGACGACAGCACGTAGGTTTATCAAGCAAAGTACTTGCATAATTGACGGGCCGCCATGATGCGAACGTCCCGATGGAACTTTAGCCGTGATTGGTCTGCATAATGAAGAGACCTCATTGTGCCATTATACCCCTAGGCCGAACTTCGTCTAGGCACCAGGAAACGAGTCATAGACGCGATGTTTGCCCCGAAAGAAAGAAAGGGAAAAAAAAAACAATATGCATCGGTAACTATTGAAAAGTGACGTTCCTCGTAATTAGCTTCCTTGGAGATGATGGTCGGGTGTTGGTCCTTGGTCTTCCAAAAAGTGCAGGTTCTTTTGAGGGTTGGCGAAACGCCCATCCCTTTGGGGAATTGTTGGGTGTCCTTGTTAGGACGTCATAAAGGACATCTCTTGGACGTGGAGGATCTCCCAGGGCGGAAAATATACAAAGATATTTCGAAAATTGTCCGGGCCTCCTACTCACCAAACAATGGCGCTGAAACGGATGCGGAAACTCGGCCACCACCAAGAATGCGAGATGCAAAAGTTTTTGCTCCTCTCGAGGCCTCGCAGATGCTGGGGAAGAGGGAATTTCCGAGAGGAAAGAGAAGAACGCGGTTATGCGTTTAGGAGGCCGGAGGCATCCCTTCGGGAGGCTTTCATGAAACGTGGGAACACGTCTTGGTGCCTAAAATCGGGAACACTTGTTACATGCATTCGCGATTGGTTGCTGCCAGATGAACAGGGACCAAAAACCATGTTTGAGGCTTGGGACCAAAAGAAACCTCGTTCTCCAGGAAATGAACAATGGTACCGCGATTGGCGGACTTGCAGCGATCGATTGTGCGATGCTGGTCATCAAAAGGCCACGCGACCATCCGTGATCTTGGTGCCTAAAATCGAGAACACTTGTTACATGCATTCGCGATTGGTTGCTGCCAGATGAACAGGGACCAAAAACCATGTTTCAGGCTTGGGACCAAAAGGAACCTCGTTCTCCAGGAAATGAACAATGGTACCGCGATTGGAGGACTCGTAGCGATGCTGGTCATCGAATGGCCACACGACCATCCGTGATCTTGATCCCTAAAGTCGAGAACAATTGTTACATGCATTCGCGACTAGTTGCTGCCAGATGAACAGGGACCAAAAACCATGTTTCAGGCTTGGGACCAACAAGAACCTGGTTCTCCAGGAAATGAACAATGGTACCGCGATTGGTGGACTTGCATCGATCGATTGTGCAGTGCTGGTCATCGAACGGCCACGCGACCATCCGTGAACTTTCTCCCTTTCCACTATTTGCAATATTACTAATAACCTCGTTAGGGAATAATTACATGTACGCCGCTCTCCGGTAATTCAGTTTGCATCCCAATATACCCCTGCGAGCTGCAGCGTCCTCGAGTTCGCCACCGATAGCCTCCTGCAGTCTATTGATTTAGACCCTGAAATAAAGACAACGCGGATGTCGCGGCCAGATAGTAAAATCCGAACCTTTGTAAATCGTCTAAGAACTTCCATTGAAATGTAAGATGCTGGTGCCAGGACATTTCTAACGGCGGACTTCCATAGTGTTGGCCTAGTGTTTAGAGAAAGACGCTGATAACATCCAGACTCTAGGGAGACGGGGACCCCATTACAGTCCACGTGCACGATGCACTTCGACAAGACACACTTAGAGATGCAGTCCGTCAGCTTCAACCTGGACCACTTGTGTGGTGTTCCAGGCAGCAATGGAATCATCTATGGTATCGGTTCTTTTGAAGGGCGCCTGATAGGACCGATTGCACGTTTTGCCGGAGCCCAGGAACTACATCCGTGGCGCAACCACAACGGAGCTCCCTAATTCCATTAGCCGACCTGTTTGAAAGCCACTCCTGGAACGTAAGCGCGTCGCGACGCTCCGAGTACTTTATTTGCCCGCCGCTTCGTCAGCCCTCTCGGGGGTTGCGAAATTCCCATCCGAAAATGAAGGGACTTCCGGGAGGAATCCGAAATTTCAGCTCCAGGAAGACCTAACACTTCTCGTGGTCCCACTTCATCCCTGATGTCCTACTTGGGAGGAATCATCCTGAAATTAGAGGTCCTCGGTGGGATCGAGGTCCCGATTCAGGGACGGAGGGAAAGAACGTCCCCGAGGCGGTGTTCCGGAATGGAACCCACCACCAGCCGATCGGAATTAACCGCAAGAGCCGGTGCGGTTTCCGGAATCTCAGCTCGGTGGTGCCCCGCAGTCGCCCATCTCCGGGACACTGCTCTCAGGGTACCGTAATTGCCCAAAAGACATTGCCCAGGGCGTCGTCAGGGTTGGCCACATCCCGAATTACTGGACTTCGGGGACTCCAGGGATCCGATCGATCCGAAGGACACTTTTGTGTGGCGCGAGGACCACACTACACCTGGATGCTCCTTGTGCATCTCTGTCCGGGACGCTTCCTCACGACGTTAGTTCCAGAAGATGCTCAGGGCGGTCAGAGAGGAGACCTTAGGGTGCACAGGGCGACGGTCGTCGTGCTTGACTCTTTGGAGACCCGACGACGGCTTTGTGTCGCCTAGGGTAAATATTGGTGGAGGGTGATGAGGTCGCTTTTCTCCCGGCTCCGCTTTCTTTCCAGTCCGATGTCGTAGGGCTGGTCCATCCTCCCCGAGGACTGACCGACGATACCCACCTCGGCGGGAAACTCCGTCTCGGCAGTGCCTCTTGAGATTACTGCTCGATTAGTCCCGCAGAATGGCTCGTTTCACCCCTGAATTGCCTGCTGATAAACGGTCCGCATTGTCCGGGAAGAGCGTCTCCAAGATGGCGAGACTCTTGCATCCGGTATTTCTCTGGGAGGTAATTAAATATTAATTCCGGGATGATTTCGCCAAAGAGAAATTTCTAAAGTTAGGCGCAGAAATGTCTAAAGTTCATTCGTTTTAGGATTACCGGGGGTATGGAAGCCCTTAAGCTTTGCGCCCTGATGGGCATGGATCAGGGAAACGTATTTTCGAAATTCGTTCCATCGATCCCCGAAGGCCTTGGTTTATACCCGGGGCGACTTAGTCCGCGTACTCGTAAGTGCACGTATTAATACACCCTTTCCGTGCAAACCATCCTGACCTACCCCTAGCCTCCGGTCGCAGGTCGTCGCGTTCGAGCGGACGAGCTCGACGTCGACGTCGACGTCAGAGGATTTAATCGTCGAGATAATTTTGGACCCACCCGCTGGAGTTTCCAATGACGTCGATTCCACCCCCGTTACCGTCATTGCGTTTTCCCGCCAGGTAAAGTTGGTAAGAAATTACTCGTTCTGAAAACTCCAAAGTGGCGACCGCAGGTACACCTAATTAAATCCCCCCAACGAAATGATTAGGCGGGGCAAAGACACGGAAGATTAGGAGAGCCTTGGCCGAGGGTTAATCGCCGAGGGTGGAGGACTCGTCCTGGGAAAGAGGGACGCCGACTGCGCGCCCCCGCGACGCCGAGCGGCGCCTGCGCGAACCTCGCCGGGGCGCGAGGCGTCGCGACGCTCTCGGCGGTCACTTCAATCCTCGCCGCGTGTCCAAGGGATTCGACCGGTGAGCTCGAGAGCACGACGCCATGTCGGTACCACCCCGAGAGCTCTTCGTTTCTCTTGGTTGTGTTCCTTGCACCTGTCCTTAGTTCGCCACGTTGTGCTTGTGGTTCCTGTCTTCGCGTTCCTGGTGCCTCTTTTAGAGCTCTTCGTATCTCTTGGTTTCCGTCTTCGTGCTTGTCTTCGGTATCCTTAGTCTCCTGGATCAGTTCCTTTATTCCCGCTCACCAGTTTGTGTTGAGGTTGGTTCTTTTTGTTGTGTTCCTTGCTCCTGTCGTTGGCCATGTTGTGCTTGTGGTCCCTATCTTCGCGTTCCTGGTGCCTCTTTTAGAGTCGACCACTTCGCCATCCTCTTCGTTGGTTCTTTTCGTTGTGTTCCTTGCACCTGTCCTTAGTTGGCCACGTTGTGCTTGTGGTTCCTATCTTCGCGTTCCTGGTGCCTCTTTTAGAGCTCTTCGTTGGTTCTTTTCGGTGTGTTCCTTGCACCTGTCCTCAGTTGGCCACGTTGTGTTTGTGGTCCCTATCTTCGCGTTCCTGGTGCCTCTTTTAGAGTCCACCACTTCGCCATCCTCTTCGTTGGTTCTTTTCGTTGTGTTCCTTGCACCTGTCCTCAGTTGGCCACGTTGTGTTTGTGGTCCCTATCTTCGCGTTCCTGGTCCCTCTTTTAGAATCTACCACTTCCCAATCCTCTTCGTTGTGTTCCTTGCACCTATCCTTAGTTGGCCACATTGTGCTTGTGGTCCCTATCTTCGCGTTCCTGGTCCCTCTTTTAGAATCTACCACTTCCCAATCCTCTTCGTTGTGTTCCTTGTACCTGTCCTTAGTTGGCCACGTTGTGTTTGTGGTCCCTATCTTCGCGTTCCTGGTCCCTCTTTTAGAATCTACCACTTCCCAATCCTCTTCGTTGTGTTCCTTGCACCTGTCCTTAGTTGGCCACGTTGTGCTTGTGGTCCCTATCTTCGCGTTCCTGGTCCCTCTTTTAGAGTCGACCACTTCGCCATCCTCTTCATCCCCTTCTTTGCAGTCCTGGCGCCTCTCTTAGAGTCGACCATGGAGTGTCATCTTCTTGGCTCCTCTTCGTATCTCTTAACTCCTCTCTTCCTCAGTTAATTTTATGTCTCGCCGGGGGAGACTCGAGGGGAACTTCGCCGCGAAATCGCGGACAGGGAAGAGGGTGCTCCTCAGTCCGCGATTCTTCGCCCTGGTCCCCGACCGGACCCGGACCGTCATCGGCTTCGGTTCTTCTTTCCTTTCTCCGCTGGTGCGGACTCTTGGAAACCCCAGGTCGAGTGATCGCCCCCGATTCCACTATTTCGGGAGAAACGGAAGGACCGAGCCATGGATCACTGAAAGTTCAGACCGGAGTCTCTAGTGCTGGTCTTCGAGCTCGACCTTCCTCCTGCGATCGTAAGGTAAAGTCTTTCGACACTTTTTCTCTAAAAAATTTCCCTTGTTTATCCCTTGCAATATTTATATTAAAAAAGTGGGAATTATCGATCTTTCTCGCCTCTAATCGATACTCGAAAGATTTATTCATAACTTAGGGAAATGTCTCCTGACATTTCGCCTCGAAGGCTCTGGACCCTCCTTAAAAAATTTCCTTGCGCCACTTTTTCCACGCTAAGAGCTTCCCTTTATGATTTTCCTGACCCCGAAATTCATATGCGCGTGATCGAATATTTAAAGACTCCTCGATGACGTCGGGGGTGATAAGGGCACCGATAGAGAGGGATGAAAACCCTCGCTAGGGAATTCTGGCGATGAAACGTCTCGTTATGATTTCCAGGATTTTCCGGAAAATCTCACCGAATTATAGGTTATGTTGCCCGGGGGAAGTAATCGCTTGTTTGTTATCAATATAACAAAAAATGTTGCTGACCCATTTTTAAGCATTAAAGTTCGTCGCCGCAAGTGAAATTCCTTATCACCGTGGGGATTTCTATTTTAATGGGATTTTAATGGCCACTCGTGTAAATCAAAGCATGATCGGGAAATTGATTCAACGCTCGTAATTTTGCAAAACGTCGGAAGTATCTTCGGGATAGCAGGAGTCATGGAACACATTGTGTCGCGATAATACGAGGTGTCCTTGTAAAAGAAAGGATAAGGGATTATTACTTGCACGTCCTTCGTGCTTTCATACCCCGGATCGATAAGTATCGATCGGCATGTCCTCGTGTATACATTTAGTTCAGGAAAATGATTCTCTATTTATGAAACGTCGAAAGGGTTAGAAACACTCCGATATGCCTCTCCCTATTGGCCGAAGCGCCTCTTCGTTATGCTAATTAAGCCTAGATTCCCGGCATGTACATTGTACGTACAGTGTGTACGTGTACAGTGCTCGAGCCGACCACCTCGGCGACTCCACCGGATAAGAAACCCCGAAGAAGGTTGTAGAGATATGGTAATCGCGGAATTTCACATCGGGAATTCAAGGACACTCCGTCTAGGAATCGAATATTCAGGTGGAGGTGAAAGGTGGAAAGTGGTCGTTAATGAAGTCGGACCTCCACTCTGTAATGGGGATTTTTCGTGGACTTCATATTTAGGGGCGCGGTTAAAAATAATTTATGAAAAAGAATTGAGGGTCTTTCTGATCCCTAGGGCAAAGTATAGACACCACGTCTCGCCTCCACCAGAAGATATGACAAAAGTGCACAAAACGCAAATAGCTTCCACCCCCACACTAGAATCAACAATGTCTCGTTTAATAAACATGGGCAGGATCTTTAGTGTGTTCCCCATGGCTGATAAACTTTCCGCTTTAGACTTCATATTTAGGGGCTTAAAAATAATTTATGAAAAAGAATTGAGGGTCTTTCCAATCCCTACGGCAAAGTATAGAGACCACGTCTCGCCTCCACCAGAAGATATGACAAAAGTGCACAAAACGCAAATAGCTTCCACCCCCACACTAGAATCAACAATGTCTCGTTCAATAAACATGGGCAGGATCTTTAGTGTGTTCCCGATGGCTGATAAACTTTACGCTTTAGACTTCATATTTAGGGGCTTAAAAATAATTGATGAAAAAGAATTGAGGGTCTTTCTGAACCCTAGGGCAAAGTATAGAGACCACGTCTCGCCTCCACCAGAAGAAACGCACAAAAGTGCAGGCACTCCATTAATGGCATAATTCCCCATCAAACCGAGAGTGCACAAAACGCAAATAGCTTCCACCCCCACACTAGAATCAACAATGTCTCGTTTAATAAACATGGGCAGGATCTCTGGTGTGTTCCCGATGGCTGATAAACTTTCCGCATTACGGACCCTCTGTCTCGGGGAGGAGAGCTTCCATTTCCCGGGTAAAACGAGGGAGGGCCGGAAAACTAGGGAAAACTAGGGTGGAGGCGCCGATCGAAGGGTCAAACGCAATTTTCGGCCTGCAAGGCTGGAGCTCCTGAATTTCCCGTAATTGATTGAAATCCGCGCCGGAACGAGGATTCGGCCAATGGCTATAAAAGTGAATGGGGTTACATCGACTTTTATCGGGGGTTGAAAGGGTCGCGAGTCGCGATCCAAATCAGGGGTTGATAACTTCCTTCCCCGGGTGGGAAGATCACAAGTAGCTGATTCTAAGGACACCGTGATGATCCTTAGAGCGTCGTCCTGGAGGGTTCTTCCGGGTGTTGGGAGGAAATGAGCCGCTCTTTTTCACCCCACGTGGGTCGGAAGGATCCTCCCCCTTATCATGACAAGGGAGCCAATTTGATCCCGCGGATAATTTTGTCATACGGATCTTCGACTTCGTTTGCCTAAGGAACCTCGTCAAAGGGTCCATCGTTATCAATTTTGGTACTCGTGCCGAAGCTTTGCAAGGAAAGATCCTTCGTCCTTCCTGAAGTTTTCCCCACCGTGTAGGAAACTCATTAATTTCCCTAAAAAAGACGCGGAAGGGTGGCTTCGATATCGTGGCGGCTTTTGTTCTTTGCAAAGTATCGATGACGGCGCGTCACGTCTACGTCGGCGAAAATGAATTACGTGATGGCGATACCGAGTGGGAAAATTTCATAAATTCCCGCCCTTTGTCGGTCATCGCCATGGTTTTAGCAAAGAAACGCATACAACACTTTTTTTGCCTTTTTCCCGTTCAAATGCGAGTTTATCGATTACCAGAGTGTTCTAAATTGTCGTAAAATTGCCCTGACCCTTTCGATTCTCATATCAGAGCCTTCGATAATTGTATATCGATCGAAATATGAGAGCTCGACGCCATTTTGGTTCTGGCCTGGACTGAGTTAAAAAATTTTTTCAAAAAATCCAAATTTTGAATGTGTCACGACAATTATTAGATGATCAGGAGTGATGTGCCAAAGTATCGGACAGTTCGGTCTAATACCCTCAAAAAAAAGTGTTGTATTCGAATCGACTAATTTGATTACAGTTAAAACATTTTTTCAAAAAATTCAAATTTTGAATGTGTCAGGACAATTCTTAGATGATCAGTAGTGACGTGCCAAAGTATCGGACAGTTCGGTCTAATACCCTAAAAAAAAATGTTTGTATTTCAATCGACTAATTTGATTACAGTTAAAACATTTTTTCAAAAAATTCAAATTTTGAATGTGTCAGGACAATTCTTAGATGATCAAGAGTGATGTGCCAAAGTATCGGACAGTTCGGTCTAATACCCTTAAAAAAAAGTGTTGTATTCGAATCGACTGATTTGAAGGGGGTTTCACTTCACCTTAAGCCTCGCGGCCGCAGTCGGGGAATCAAATCAACCCGTAAGAAGCGACTTCCCTTACAAAGTAAGTAAAAAAGCGTTCGCTGTACATCGAATTATTTGTAATTGGGGCGGTCGTCGGGGGAGGAGGAGTCGTCCTCGTCTCGACAGGCCGAGAATCCCTCTCGGTGAGCCGCAAACTTAACCTCGTTAACGACGGTGGCGCCACTGGCGGTGCCGAGCTTAATAATCGACGCCTGCGGCCGCCATATTGGAACTACCTGCGCACCGATGCGAAAATAGACGAAATAAGACCCTATCGGTGAAGAATATCGGTAAAGCAACATTTAGGTACGTGTGTTTCTCACGGAACGTTAAGGTGAAGTGAAACCCCCTTCAAATCAGTCGATTCGAATACAACACTTTTTTTTAAGGGTATTAGACCAAACTGTCCGAAACTTTGACACGTCACTCCTGACCATCTAAGAGTTGTCCTGACACATTCAATATTTGAATTTTTTTTTTTAATTTTTTAGACTCTGATATGAGAATCGAAAGGGTCAGGACAATTTTACGAGAATTTAGAACACTCTGGTAATTGATAAACTCGCATTTGAACGGGATAAAGGCAAAAAAAGTGTTGTATGCGCTTGTATACCAAAACGATGGTAATACGAGGTCTCGGAGTGAAAATTTAATTGTTTCTTTATCATTATTGTACGAAAACGACAGGGGGAGTATGCCATTTGGTACAATACACAATATAATTCGACCCAGCTGTCGATATAAAAACCAACGTTGACAACGTAGGCATTTAGGAAGATCTTCTTTACCGACGTCGATCAAGTTCCTCGACGTGTTTCACTTCACCTTAAGGTGATAGAAAGTGTCGGGTATACGTATGTAATAGTGAGAATATTTATGAAACTTTTCTCCAAACTAGGCGTACCGAATTACCTCGCCTCCATTTTTGTAACCTCCACCATATCCAGAGCATTCCGATTAATTTGTCCCTTCTAATCCGAGTCGGATCCCGTCATCCTGGGAATGCAAAAGCTGCATTCCTCCTGGGAGATTCGTTTTTTATTTCCGAAAAACCGTCACGAGTTTTCCGATCGGATCTCCCCGGATTGAAGTTCCGCCTTCGACGAGACGCGAACGGAAGCGCGGGAGTTTTAATAAACCGATGTGCTGCCTCCACTTCCGGTGCCTTCGGACGCGATCCATAATGTCAATCCAATTCGCGTTCCGAATCGATATGCAAATGTGATTTTCCAGAGCCGGTCGAGATGTGCAATGCGCCTCTTTATAGTTTCGCGAGATATGTATTTCCATTGGGACGTCGATTATTATTTATTTATTTTATTTATTAATTATGAAATATGTTAAGGCGGCACGGAAGTGGCGTGTCGAGTCTTAATGACACTTTTCTGCAAATCGGGAGTTTTTTTAATCGTTTCAAACTTTAAAACGTGGATGTGGAGGCTATAAGGAAGGTCCTGACACGCGTGAAATTTCATTTCATATTTCCATTGGAACGTCGATTATGAAATATGTTAAGGCGGTACGAAAGTGGCGTGTCGAGTCTCTTAATGACACTTTTCTCCAAATCGGGAGTTTTTTTAATCGTATCTAATTTTAGAACGTGGATGTGGAGGCTATAAGGAAGGTCCTGACACTCTTGAAATTTAATTTTTAATTAAGAATTTTTTAAATCTTCTTGGAAGAAATTTAAGGAATTGAAGTTTCAGGAACGTCGGGTCCATATTTATATTATAAAGTTTGCATCGATTCGGCGCTACTTTGACATCACCTTAAGGAGAAGTGAAACCTGCCGCGAATTAATCGATCTAAATTACATGCACACCTTGTAATCAGGTAACTTCTTGGAATTGGAAATTATTCGGCGCCTGCCCCAGTTTATAAGGGATTCGCACCTGTTGTGCGAACTTAAACACTAAGTCATTGATTAAACAATTAGCGAGAATTCTCAATTTACAAGAGACGCCCATTCGATCACGGAACGAAGAAATTCCCCCTTCTGAGAGCGCGAAATGTTAAACGAGGAAATTGCTTCACCTAGATCTCTGTAAATCTCGCAAACACTGCGGAGAACATTTTTCCAAACTACGCCGTAAAGATTTAACGAGCATTCCCTAGCCTCACTTTTCCGAAAAGAAATGCCGCGGCTGTAACGCGAGCTGTTAGCGGTAAGTAATTTTTCCTTAAGGTGAAGTGAAACCCCCGTTCAAATCAGTCGATTCGAATACAACACTTTTTTTTAAGGGTATTAGACCAAAATGTTCGAAACTTTGACACATCACTCCTGATCATCTAAGAATTGTCCTTACACATTCAAAATTTGGATTTGTTTTTTTTTTAATTTTTTAGGCTCTGATATGAGAATCGAAAGGGTCAGGACAATTTTACGACAATTTAGAACACTCTGGTAATCGATAAACTCGCATTTGATCGGGATAAAGGCAAAAAAAGTGTTGTATACGCTTCTATGCTAAAACGATAGGCATACGAGGTCTTGGAGCGAAAATTTAATTGACCTGAAAATCACAGATGGCGCAGGGGGTCCCTCTGCAGTCAATTAGGGCCTCAGAAAGCACGAATCCAGAGGATTTCTGGAGCTTTACTTGGATTTCTTTATAATAATTGTATGAAAACGACAGGTGGAATATGCCATCTGGTACAATACCCAATATAATTCGACCCAGCTGTCAATATAAAAACCAACGTCGACAACGTAGGCATTTAGGAAAATCTTCTTTATCGACGTCGATCAAGTTCCTCGACGTGTTTCACTTCACCTTAAATTGCAAAGTGTCCTGGAAAAAATGGATATAAAATATAAAAACCAACGTCGGCAACGTAGGCATTTAGGAAAATCTTCTTTATCGACGTCGATCAAGTTCCTCGACGTGTTTCACTTCACCTTAAATTGCAAAGTGTCCTGGAAAAAATGTAAGCCGAGCTTTTTCTTCAAGCCCTGCCGAGTAATCCTGGAAAACTCGAACTGGCCCGATCGGCTCGTCGTTTCGCAATCGATCGTCTATCACAAATCGATATACTGGGAAGTCGATATCGACACCACGTCCCTGTTGTCCCGAATAGGCAGCTTTTGACCGGGTTCTGCCATTCCGCTACATTTGTTTCGAGTTTAAACCCGAAGAGGCGCACGCAATAGCGTCGAAGCATTTTCCCAGCAGGGATCGATCGGCCTACCAGGAAGAAAAAATCGCCAGAGGCGAATGCAAAGCAATGACTGGCGGAACCAGGAAGGAACGAGAGAGAAATACCCCGTGGGAGGGAAAAAAAAAATAAAAAAAAAAGAAATACATAAAACGCGGAAAAAGAGCCGAGGTGTCAGCCCAATGAACCGCAAGGTTCGATCTGGACTTTTAGGTCCTAGGGATTGACGTTGATAAGACTGGATAGATATGTGTGTGTTACCGTGAATGACCGAAATTGGAGAATGTCGACTTTCACCGGTGAATGTCAACAGATACCAAATACGTCGGTGAAAGATCGAATATTTCATTACATCGTTGTACATTCGGACCCTCTCCAGTGTGTGTCGACAATCACACACCGGTGAGTGTCAACATTTACCGGTGAATGTTAACATTCACCGGTGAAAACCGACATTCTCCAGATTTCGGTGTTTCACTGTAACATGTCCACTATCAGAACTTCTACAATTATCCCTCTTGAAATTCTGAACGGCTTGGAAAAATGTTTAACATTTGGTGCATCGGTAACCAATACCAATCACTGTAGGGAGGAATAAAAAATGAACGGCCGTGGTTGATCGGTCTTTATCCACTTGTGGGGCCGAACATTCATCTATGCATGTCACCGTTGTACCGATAAGACAGACATTGCAGTATTGTCTCGGTGCCAATAACGCTGTACACGATTTTTCCATCAACGAGTGTCCATACGTACGGAGTGCCCATTAAAAAAGCACTCATTAACTTGTAACAAAAGTGCACCATGGAAATGTTGATGAAAATGACCCCCTTCCGAAGATCTATGGATCATTTCCTCTCATCTGCAGACCGGATGTAGGGACCTCCAAACCGGAGCTTTATCATTTTTTCTTTTTTTTTTTTATTATCTGTATGTACCCCGTTCCGCATCTCCATGCTCGATACGTATGTCGAGCTCGGCTCCCCCTTTGCGACCCAAGCTCAAAAGCTCTACAATCACTGTTAAAAAAAAATAAAAGGAGAGGGAAAGAAAAAAAAGTAGCTGTCCTCGCGCACTGCCGATAGGCGCGAGTCTGACGAGGGCGGGGATCGATACGTGCATCGGACGATTGCTCGAAACGAGAGACTGACACGGACTCTATACCCGACACTTCTGTACTGAGACAAATGATAAGCCTAATACAGACATCGACACTTGGCAGGATTTTCCGACCAAGACTTCTATGTCGTCCTTTGCAGTTGGTCAATTTGAAGATTTTGACAAAACTTTAGTCGATCGCAATTGCGATGATCCAGCAATGAGACACGGACTCTATACCGAGACAAAAGATAAGCCTAATCCAGACACCGACACTTGGCAGGATTTTCCGACCAATACTTCTATGTCGTCCTTTGCAGTTGGTCAATTTCAAGATTTTGGCAAAACTTTAGTCGATCCCAATTGCGATGATCCAGCAATGGGAGGCGCTTGAAAATCTCTCTATTTTCACAAATGTTCTGGCCGGACGGCATAATTGTATCCTATGGAGATAAGAATGAGGAGATAAAAGGGCGAAAGATGAGCAAAGCCTGGGTCGTTACTTGGGGCTCTCGAGACGCAGCCGAAGACGTTAAACGCGCCACTTTAGCTCGCTTAACGACAAGGAAAAGGATGGGCAGTCGAGAAGCCGTCCTAACCCGGGTCTAACGATAGCATCGGGTCTGATAATAGAACGCTTTGCTCTCGGATTGCATTTTAAGGATCAAGGATCTCCTCGTGTTCCTTCTACCTCCGAGCGGCGACGCAGGACCAGGGACGAGCTGGAAGAAAATCCAAATCCAAGACCAAGACCAAGACCAAGACACCATCAGAATCCTCTTGGTCTTGGTTGATGCAAAAAGGCAGACCGTGGAAATAATTCAACCGCGTCCACAATGTCGCGATGATCAGCGGTAACCTTAACGAGTCATCGATACATGTAGAAGCCTCATAAGGAAGGCCATTTTCTGGTGATATCCCGGCTCTCAAAACTTTCCCCGGTTTCCCTGACCTGACCCCATTAGCCAGTAAGCTCGAGGTCGTCCCCCAGGTGAGCTTTTCAGAGTGGAACAGCCCGGAAGGTCCAACCTCTCCTCCACCTTCTCTTCCGGGGGACGTCGAACGCTCCGAAGACGCGAGTACCGGCTCGAAAGCCCGGCCAACTGTAAGAAAGCACGCGAGAACAATTAGTCGGCAGGTTGTTTGTGAATAAATACGAAACGCCGGTGGTGGCGTTAGTTACCGCGCGAATTACCATTTCCAACGCGTAACAGAGGCGGCCCCAACCCCTCGGGAACACGGGGAATAAATTAGCTTTTGTCGAGCTTTTAGCGTCGTGCTGGTCGATCTAAAGGTGGCAACTCGCGGTACAATAAATCATAGCAAGACTCTAACAAGTGCAGGTAAAACGAGCTCATCCTCGATGCCCAAGCATCGGTGGAATTGGATTGGGTTGCCCAAAGTCCTTAGTTACTTTTCGGGATGAAGTATTGTTGTGGTGCAAACATCCGCATTGGAAGGTCGCAGTTTTTATTTTATTTTATTCAAAACCTATCCAGGACATTCTACGATGTGATAGTACAAGAAGAATCGTATGGAATGACGGTAATGGTTGAAGTAGACCGGGGCTACTCAGCATGGGTAGGTGGTACCCATCCAAAGTCTAGGCGTAACCTATGAAGTATCCTAAGAACCCTTTTTTCTACGGGTCTGTCTCGTGTTCCCAGGTTACGATAAATCATACCGAGCTGTAACAAGTGCAGGTAAAACGAGAGCTCATCCTCGATGCCCAAGCATCGGTGGAATTGGATTGGGTTGCCCAAAGTCCCTAGTTACTTCTCGGGATGGTCTTGTTGTGGTGCAACCATCCCGATGAAGGATCCGCATTGGACGGTCGCAGTTTTTCTTTACTTTTATTCAAAGCCTGGCCAGGACATTCTACGATGTGATAGTACAAGAAGAATCGTATGGAATGACGGTAATGGTTGGAGTAGACCGGGACTACTCGGCATGGCTAGGTGGTACCCATCCAAAGTCTAGGCGTAACCTATGAAGTATCCTAACAACCCTTTTTTTCTACGGGTCTGTGTCTCGTGTTCCCAGGTTACGATAAATCATAGCAGGACTCTAACAAGTGCAGGTAAAACGAGCTCATCCTTGATGCCCAAGCATCGGTGGAATTGGATTGGGTTGCCCAAAGTCCTTAGCTACTTTTCGGGATGAAGTCTTGTTGTGGTGCGAACATCCGCATTGGAAGGTCGCAGTTTTTCTTTTATTTTATTCAAAACCTGGCCAGGACATTCTACGATGTGGTAGTAGAAGAAGAATCGTATGAAATTACGGTAATGGTTGAAGTAGACCGGGGCTACTCAGCATGGGTAGGTGGTACCCATCCAAAGTCTAGGCGTAACCTATGAAGTATCCTAACAACCCTTTTTTCTACGGGTCTGTCTCGTGTTCCCAGGATGCCTCGCAGATGACTGGGTGTTGAACGAGCTGGTTTCCTCGGGGAGGGTTCCGGTTCGAATTGGGCCATGGAGCTGAACGGCACGGACAGCGGCCTGAACGGCACGGACGTGAACCGGACCGTCACTCCGGTCTTCACGATCGGCACCGACTTCATCACGCAATGGTGAGTTGGTCCATCCTCCCTGCGGCCCGATTGCCGGCCCGGTAATTAATTGGGGCTTAATTCGACGCTCATTTCCGTCCATCGATCGAGTCTTTGGTCATTGCTGCGCCGATCCGTTCCGGATATCCTGCATGCTCGGTCGCTTCCATCTCGATCAGGATATTAATTCGTCGCTAAAAGATCCAATCGAAAGATTTTATCATCCAGTACCTGGTTGCAGAACCTCTCTATCAGGGTATTCATACATCCCTCGAAGACTGATCTTTCGATTGGACCAAAGTGGGACGTGATGGGAGTGTCGCATTGATCTTGTTCCTCCGACTTATCGGCATTTTGGATGTGATCCTCGTTTCTCCATTCCGTGTGGATGTCGATATTTGGAAAAAGACGATACCTTCTTGAAGGCCTTGCGAATCGGAAGCGATTTCCTTCCCATTCTGGAAAGGCTGAGGAGTCACCTAGGCTACTCCACCCGTGAATGGACGGGATTTTTCTGGGTCAAGGATGCAATTTGGCCCGGATTGGTTTAGAGGAGCTTTATCGTCCGGTTTTTCGGCCGCTGGGATGCGTAAAGTTCCGCCGCACGGAAAATTGCCTCTATCGCGGAAAACAGAAAGCGGAAGTGGAGGAAAGAATAGAAATCGAGGCGACTCGTAATGGCCGGAAAGTCGACAATGGATACTTTTTCGAAATTGCAATTATTCTCTGCCATGGAGAATGGCTTTCCACCTCCCCACTTTCTCTGAATACTTATAAAAGGGGATAAAAAAAAATCGAAATATGCATAATGGTAAAAAAATAATGCTAAACTATGCTAATGATCGAAGATGGCATGGGGGGATTTTAGAAAATATCTCCGGCCTCGTAACCCGAAATCTGAAGTCGATATCGGAGGTGCGCGTGGATCCGCGATATTATTACTTCCCAATAATAAGCATTCATGAAAATAAGCGGCTTCCACAATGGAAGGATAAGGTCGGTGCTTGAAATTCGACGAAAGAAGAATTGCTGCGCTACGAGGTTTTTTACAATACCGTCGCCCATTATTTCCCTCTTATCCTCACCCTTGAGAGCGGCTCTGATTAGGACGATATGAAAGGCGCTGAGAAATAGAATCGACCTCGATGAAATAAAATTCATCCATTGAAATGACGCACATTTAAATCCAGCTTCTAGTTAGGGTTTCTAAGTAGGCTGCCGATCTGTCTTTGTGTTGGATTAGAAATTGCATCCTTACCATGTCTTTGCTTCAACATTTGGATTTGTTTTTTTTTTATTTTTTAGGCTCCGATATGAGAATCGAAAGGGTCAGGACAATTTTAAGACAATTTAGAACACTCTGGTAATCGATAAACTCGCATTTGAACGGGATAAAGGTAAAAAAAGTGTTGTATGCGCTTCTTTGCTAAAACGATGGTAATGCGAGGTCTCGGAGTGAAAATTGAATTGACCTGAAAATCACAGATGCCATTTGGTACAATACCCAATATAATTAGATACAGCTGTCAATATAAAAACGAACGTCGGCAACGTAGGCATTTAGAAAAATTTTCTATATCGACGTTGATCAAGTTCCTCGACGTGTTTCACTTCACCTTAAAGGTCGGACAGAAGTCGACGATCTGTCTTTGTGTTGGATTAGAAATTGCATCCTTACCATGTCTTTCCTTAGCGTTCACCAGGATAAATCGTGTCAGGTGAAAAATCAAGTCCTAAAGAAGGTCTATATCAATTTTCCGAAGGAGTGAAACCTTTTTCCGAGTTGGAAAAAGTTTCCAAATCTGGTCCCAGGATCGATCAGATGCGAAGATCCTTCAGGAGCGATCACAATCTGGGCACAATTTCCGTCGACCAGAACGAGTCACGCATCGCGTCGTCAGAAGTCGAAGAGTTTAAAGGTCGGACAGAAGTCGACGTTTCGTATCGTCGACCGAGATCTCAGGAAGGCGATGTCTCACGGCCGTCATGGCCGACCTTCTTAGCCGTGCGAGTGTCACGACACGAGGCAGAAGCGATGCACGAAACTCGATTGTGCGCCAGGAGTGGAGGTTCGTTTATCGAGTTCCCCAGCTTCGGGGACATCGAGAACGTCTGGTGAACGCCACTCAGTGAACTCGGAATCCGAGGAAAGTGCATTCGCCGAGGATGCATTCGCTCCCGGGAACAAGGAGTCACATGTAGGGACCCTAAGGGAGGATATTTCCAGCAGGGGTTCCTTCCGATTGGGGGATGTTGGGGACATCTACAGGGAGCAAGACCTCCCACAGTGGGATTTTCAAAAGGCTGGAAAACTGAGAAAAGCTCGATCTTCTGAAATGCAAACGAAAGCAGGACATTTCGAGGACCTCCGTACGCGCGCCTCCACCCTGGACCATACTCCAGCATTTTCGAGGCACTCCCTGGGCGAAATGAATGCCATTCGCGGGAATTCCCCACTCGGCCGCAAGTCGGCATAAGGTTCTCGAGGGTGGCCGAGCCCTCCACCAGGGAATTTCACTTTTCGAGCAGAAGCAACGAGCCTGGAGATGGGAAACCTCTGGCTCTCGGAGAACCAAGAGGTGGGGTGGTCGAAGGATGAAAACCTGCCTCCACGGTTGCATCTCTTTTATTCCAGACTTCTTTTCGTACAATAGATACTGTCCCCTCAAAGTAATACGAAAGGTTCGTTCTGCGTGCATCGAAATTTTTTTTCGGGAATTTTCTTTAAGGGTTAACAGTCGCCATTTTCGTAAATCGATTTTCATAAGCCTGTCTGATATTAATTAAAGTAATTCATCTCCCTTGTCTTCGGCCTAGTTGAAGGGAAATCCCAAATCTTTCCCCTAAAACCTTAACAACAATAGGGTTCATCTTCCTCCGATCAATCACCCTCAAGACCGGCCCATCGATGTCCATTTAGTGTCCATGGTTTTATCCCCATCCCCAGCCTCTCCATTAAATCCGAAGACACTCTCATTGACGGATCGCTGCTCAAATTTCGTTTTCTGTATGAAAAAGGGATTTCATGAACATCTCTTTGACGCCATTTTCACGTCGCCTTTAAATACGCTATTCTGCTATAAGGGTGTCATTCGATCTTAAGGTGAAGTGAAACACGTCGAGGAACTTGATCGACGTCGATAAAGAAGATTTTCCTAACACTTTTTTTGCCCTTATCCTGTTCAAATGCGAGTTTATCGATTACCAGAGTGTTCTAAATTGTCGTAAAATTGTCCTGACCCTTTCGATTCTCATATCAGAGCCTTCGATAATTGTATATTGTTCGAAATATCAGAGCTCGACGCCATTTTGGTTCTGGTCTGGGCTGAGTTAAAAATAAAAAAAAAATCCAAATTTTGAATGTGTCAGGACAATTCTTAGATGATCAGGAGTGATGTGTCAAAGGTCTAATACCCTTAAAAAAAGCGTTGTATTCTAATCGACTGATTTGAAGGGGGTTTCACTTCACCTTAACATGCAGCCGAAGATGTTGCACATGCAGCTGCAATGTGGAAGCAACATCGGTAGGGTATCTCGAATCGCATGTGTCTAGAGTTAAGGTCTAGTCTGCGGAATTGGAGCCGAAGGGAGCGATGTTGGTCGAGCGATGTTCCGCATAGCAATTTCAGGGCAGAAAGGGACCGAAAGTCCGGAGAGTCTCTTCGCGGAGGATTCAAAGTTCATTTCGAAGTTGCGAGGTCGAAACTCCTGAATGCGAGAGGTTAAACATGGCCTTTCGGCATTTTCTCGAAATTTTCACGATGGACCGCGGAGAAGTTACCTCAATTTCCCTGTTTCCGATCCTGGAATTAAAATCGCTCAGGTGAGACACTTTTCCCTCGATTTTTATCGAGTTTCCACGAGGCCTGATGGATGAAATTTCCCACGTCGCAAAAATTAGCAAGAATTTTAGATCTATTTCGATTATATTAGTGCCCGACTCGCAATTAGATTGCCTAACTTTAAATTAGATTACCTACTTCACCTGTTAATTAAGAAATCTTTTTCGCCCCCTGGAGGGGAACTCCACTTCTGAAAAATATTTCCCAGAATGATAAGCATTGGAGGGCAGAAATTCATCCGTGAGAAATTCCAGAAAGCCTCATTATCAAATGGAACAATTCCCCTTCGAGGGAGGAATATTTAAATTTAATTTGGAATTTCCGCCCTGGGTTTGTTTAAAAAAAAAACCGGGACCGGAAGTGGGCTTCAACCTCAGGTGCAACAATTTAATCCGGGAATATGACAGGTTTCTCCTTGTAACTCCTTGCAGTTGCAATTTTAACAACCCTCTAAGTACATGACATACGTGTCTGGTTTGATCGCAAAGGCCAAGTCTATCAACAATGATCAACAATGGCGGGCCTTCGATCGAAATGGCTGTTTCGCTGCCTTTCGAATCCTCGTCCTTCTTCTTCAAGGACCCTCCTTCGATCCGAGGCCGCACGCGAATTCCTGCATTCTGTACAGGTGCATTCTGCACCCTTGTCACGTGTGCACCTGTACGCTCGGGTGCCATTGTACGCGACGCTCTTGCACATAGGTCAATTACTCGACATCTTTGTACGCATCGTGCGAGTGTACGTGGAATGTATACAAGTACGTATGTAGAACTGGAGTACACGAGCGTCGGGAAACTCCCGCCATGGACTTCTGATTACAACCAACCCTTATCTGACGTTGGTCCGCCATCTTGTCTTCTCGGCATCTCCCTTTGATATTTTGATAACGTTGATACCGTGTGACGTTTCGATGTTTGGTAGGTTCTGTGCGCATCTTCGAACGAGATGTTTGAATCGCAACATTGTTAATCACCAGTCATTTTTTGATAACGTTGATACCGTGTGACGTTTCGAGATGTTTGAATCGCAACATTGTCAACCACCTGTCATTTTTTGATAACGTTGATACCGTGTGACGTTTCGAGATGTTTGAATCGCAACATTGTCAACCAACTGTCATTTTTTTGATAACGTTGATACCGTGTGACGTTTCGAGATGTTTGAATCGCAACATTGTTAATCACCAGTAATTTTTTGATAACGTTGATACCGTGTGACGTTTCGAGATGTTTGAATCGCAACATTGTCAACCAACTGTCATTTTTTGATAACGTTGATACCGTGTGACGTTTCGAGATGTTTGAATCGCAACATTGCCAACCAACTGTCATTTTTTGATAACGTTGATACCGTGTGACGTTTCGAGATGTTTGAATCGCAACATTGTCAACCACCTGTCATTTTATTTGTATATGTATGTATTTTGATTTATGCAGAATGACCCTTTCATGAAACCTTAAGGGTGTATTTACCCCCTTAAATTATGATAGCTAGACCTGCTTGTCACCGATCGAGTTCCGGGCCATCATCAACGTTTCCATTGGCTATTCTTGAGCCCATTAGTCGGCTTATATCATGAGGGACGTAAGAATCGATGTTAATTTCCTGATATCAGCAGTTACAAATACTCCTGACCCCCCGGGACACTTTTTGAGCTGTCAACGATCCGCCTCTACGAAACTCAGGAATAGAATGGATATTAAAATGAGGTTAGAAAAGGAACTGTCTTTTGTTTCGAATCGATCCGAAGGTTTCAAAAAATTGGAGGTCTCTTCAAGAATTTCGAAAATGCAACATACGAGAGAAACAATATAACAAAGTATGCTCATGATCTTGCTTGAAACGCAACCGCGTTTTTTTCGAATCCTTGAAAAATGCATTACGCATGAGTGTCGTAAAAATTGGAGGTCTCTTCAAGAATTTTGAGAATGCAACATACGAAAGAATCAATATAACAAAGTATGCTCATGATCTTGCTTGAAACGCAACCGCGTCTTTTCGAGTCCTTAAAAAATGCTACATACGAAAGAATCAATATAACAAAGTATGCTGATGATCTTGCTCGAAACGCAACCGCGTCTTTTCGAGTCCTTCAAAAATGCATTACGCATGAGTGTCATAAAAAATTGGAGGTCTCTTCAAGAATTTTGAAAATGCAACATACGAAAGAATCAAAATAACAAAGTATGCTCATGATCTTGCTTGAAACGCAACCGCGTCTTTTCTAATCCTTCAGAAATGCATTACGTTGAATGCATTACATGAAAATGCATTACATGAGTGTCGTACAAAATTGGAGGTCTCTTCAAGAATTTCGAAAATGCAACATACGAAAGAAACAATATAACAAAGTACGCTAATGATCTTGCTTGAAACGCAACCGCGTCTTTTCGAGTCCTTAAAAAATGCATTACGCATGAGTGCGATAAAACATTTAGAGTAATCAGACGAAGAACTTCGTACCATCGAACTAACGTCGAAGCATCGATGCGAAGACCTTCCAGAAATCCTGATAATTTGAAGGAGAAGTTGACACTTCCGGCAGGAAGTTAACAGCGAAACTCTCCTCGCACTCGGCGTCATGAAGTTAATCACCGAGCGAGGTGCACCGTATCCTGCTTATTGGTTTTCTCCCTCATGGAGACACGGTTGGTTGGCTTTCAGGTCGTCGTAGAGAATTGCCGGCCGCAACGGGCGATTGTGTGAAATTTAATATATCACCAGAAGTTACCAGAGAGAGAATCCTAGGGACTCGTTCTTGTCTCGCAGACGAGAGATCGCGTCGACCACTTCTTGCTAATAGACGTGGCAGAGGAGCCAAGATCTTTAAGGGGATGCGAAAGTGGCATCCGAGGTGTCAATCGTTCATAAATGTAACTTTACTCCGAATTGGACGAACCGAATCGTTTCAAACTTTGTAACTTGAATTTAAGGGGTATAAGGGAGGTCTCTGTGCCCATGAAATGTCACTTACACAGGTTTATAGCCTCCACATTCAAGTTGTTTCATGAACGAGACCTCTTCGACGCCACTTCACGTCACCAGGCTTCCTGGGGATTAGCCTGGATATCTAAATGTCCCCTCGTGAAGCAGGATGAACAGATCGGTGCAACTGGGCTGGGAAGAGAGAAACGGGAGGGAAGAAAGAGGGAAAATTGTTTTTATTCCCCAGCTTTGTAGAAGCTGACGCAGGGACGTCGCCGAGAGCCCCGGATTGCATCTCGAGAAGGGAGAACTATGAAACGATTCGGTACACCCAGTTTGGAGAAAAATTACATTTATGAACGATTGATACCTTTGACTCCGGTTTCACACCCCCTTAACCTCCAAACTGTTAAGTCTAGTCCCGGACCCCTGCCGAGGGACTTGTCGCCGTTCAAGCTCGATAAACAAAGAGGCCTCATTACCGGGATAATAGGGTACTGATAAGAACTTTAATATCCAGTCATTACCAACTAACAGCCCAGGGGGCGGCTATGGGAACCGAGGAAGGAAAGAGTTCCAAGCCGAAGTGGAAACCACGTGGCTTGGGTACAAGAGGTGACCATGAACCAATTTCAGTCAACTCGAACTAGCGTGGCGAACGCGATGCCATCGATCTCCGATCCAGTCGAGAGTTCGACTGGAACCTAACCTACAAACACCCTGGGTACACGAGTAGGTTGATGGGATCGATCCCTGAAAATTGGCCGAGGTGGGTGCTGGTTAAAATAAGTGCTGATCGGCACCAGAACGGTCACCAGGATCTATGACCGATGGTTAACTAGCGTTTGGTACCCCAGAATTTCTATCTTAATTCCTGTCACTGATCGAACATGGCGCTGCTGGCTAAAATAAGTGCTGATCGGCACCAGAACGGTCACCAGGATCTATGACCGATGGTTAACTAGCGTTTGGTACCCCAGAATTTCTATCTTAATTCCTGTCACTGATCGAACATGGTGCTGCTGGCTAAAATAAGTGCTGATCGGCACCAGAAGGATCACCAAGATCTATGACCGATGGTTAACTAGCGTTTGGTACCCTAGAATTTCTATCTTAATTCCTGCCAATGATCGAACATGGTTCTGCTGGAAGGTGCTGCTGCTTAAAATAAGTGCTGATCGGCACCAGAAGGATCACCAGGATCTATGACCGATGGTTAACTAGAGTTTGGTACCCTAGAATTTCTATCTTAATTCCTGCCACTGATCGAACATGGTTCTGCTGGAAGGTGCTGCTGGTTAAAATAAGTGCTGATCAGCACCAGAACGATCACCAAGATCTATGACCGATGGCTACCTAGCGATAGGTACCCCAGAATTTCTATCTTAATTCCTGCTACTGATCGAACATGGTGCTGCTGGTTAAAATAAGTGCTGATTGGCACCGATCACCAAGATCTATGACCGATGGCTACCTAGCGATAGGTACCCCAGAATTTCTATCTTAATTCCTGCTACTGATCGAACATGGTGCTGCTGGTTAAAATAAGTGCTGATTGGCACCAGAACGTCCACCAAGATCTATGACCGATGGTTACCTAGCGATAGGTACCCCAGAATTTCTATCTTAATTCCTGCCAATGATCGAACATGGTTCTGCTGGAAGGTGCTGTTGGTTAAAATAAGTGCTGATCGGCACCAGAACGATCACCAAGATCTTGATGGCCCCAGAATTTCTATCTTAATTCCTGCCACTGATCGAACATGGTGCTGCTGGTTAAAATAAGTGCTGATCGGCACCAGAACGTCCACCAAGATCTATGACCGATGGCTACCTAGCGATAGGTACCCCAGAATTTCTATCTTAATTCCTGCTACTGATCGAACATGGTGCTGCTGGTTAAAATAAGTGCTGATCGGCACCAGAACGTCCACCAAGATCTATGACCGATGGCTACCTAGCGATAGGTACCCCAGAATTTCTATCTTAATTCCTGCCAATGATCGAACATGGTTCTCAGCATCTGGGGAATCTTGGCCGAGGTCGTTCGCCGATGTCGGAAGCGGCGACACCGGTCGGTGGTTAGGGTGGAATCCGGTGGAGCGGATTCAATGTCGCCCTCCAGGCTGGAGGCTAGCACGGTTATTAAATGGGTTCGCTCAATTCCCGAGGGCGATGGAGATTTCCCCCCTCCTGGTCGCAGCATCCACGTCGAGGTGTGTTGCTATCGCGAATGTTTCGGGAACGACCCCACACCGAGTGTAGACTCGATTCGTTGGGGACGCGACTTCCGGAGGGTGACTTCTTCGGCTCCTCCTGGGATCTCCTGTTGTGGGTTAACCCATTCCAAGCCAACCTTATCATGAGACGACTCTAGGAAAAGGAGATTCTTTCTGTTCACATGGGGAAGCATGATAACAGAGTTTGAAGGGTGCGTTTTGCAATTAGGAAATGTCCATGCCGAACGAGGGTGGACATCTTTGTAGGTTCTTTTAGGTTGTTTCGATATCTTGTTTATTGTTGCTGGTCAATCTATCCTGGTCCGATCCCATCGACAGCTGATATCATCTAATCGCTTCAACTTTGATAGGGCAAAAATTCCTGGGATTTCTCGCTATCGTTCCAGCCACCGTTTTGGGAGAACTCCCGGCAGATCTTCCAAGTCTTCCAGGTCATATCTCGCGATGATAACGGCTCTTCTCAAAGTTTTTCCAGAGTAGGCCGAGGCTGTCCTGATGAGAGTTAGATCGAGCAAAGGGAAACCCCTCGGACTGGTCCCAGGGAATGATCTCCTTTTTCCTCAGCCTCATCTGGACCACTCATTCTTCGGGTCGCCTCGTGCCCTGCGGCTTCCGACCTCCGGATCTTCCGCGAGATTCAGATCCACCCAGGTCCGCAGAGATTGTCGCGATTCGGTGGAAATCTCGAAATCTGGAAATCTCGCCCAGAGGTGGTCCAGGGGATGCTGGGTGTCTCCAATGTTTCGCTTGATTGCTTCCACCGGGAGATGCCTTCCAGGACTCCTCCTCGGGAAATCAATATGCCCTCGATGCCAACTCTCGATTGCACTCCCGATAAGAGCGGAATATTATGCGGAATAAAATGCAGGGTGCATCTTTCTCCCACGTGCGAGGGTTCCAGGACAGATGGACACATCCTTGGATGATCGATTCGACATAATCTCCAGTGATATCCCCAGAAGATGACCAAAGGTGATGGCGAAACGAGACTTCGGAGAGTGTTTGGACTGCTCGTTACTAGAAGTCACGGCCGATGAAGGTCCAGAGAGCTTTCGCGTGTCTTTAAAGGGTGGGATGCTCCTCTAGGAGTGGCAAGTCGATAAGGGTGCAACAGAGGATGCAGTCCATTGTGCGACGCGAAAGGTCTACGATGTGCAACCGCGAAGATCCGTCTGGGTGTCATCCGGGTGGATGCTCACTGCACCGTGTGGCTCTTTTTGCTGGTGCTCCGCTTTTTAGCCGCAGTTCTCTCCTTCGGCTCTCAAAGACCGATGTCGAGAAGAAGCCACCCTGAGGGGCCGCGGGGGGAATTTCCTCGTCTTTGGGGACGACGAGACGTCCCATCGTAGTCGTAAGCTCTTCATCCCTCGCCATAATCCTACGTACAGGTCTAGGAACTCTTACGATAGGAGGTCATCGCCTAGTAACGTCGATTTTTCTTCAGCTTCGGGGATGGACTCGTTGCGATTGGGTGAGACTCCATGAAATGGCTTATCACGACACATTTCTGTGATGGGAAGCAGTCGTGATATTCCAAACATCTCCCGGAGGGAACATCCTCTCTTCCATGTATCTGGACCGCCACTGGAGGAGATCCGCAGATTTTAGGCAGATTCGGAATAGAAGAGGCCCGATATCTGCCCCCAGCAGTGGGTTACGCGTTTTGTACGACGGATCTACCGCCTGGTTTTCCGGCTTTTGAAATTTCTATACCGCAACGGGGTCAGAAATGAAAACAAAAACCTTTCAAAGAAGCCGGAAAGGCAGGAGCCGAAAAAATCCGGCGAAACTCAGCGGGCCGCGACATCGGCATCAGACTTTGCATTCTGCATGTCTCTTTCTAGATGGGTTTCTCATGGCGTATCCCTTTTTTTTTTTATGCCCACCAGGGTAATTATTTTCGCCAACTATCCTGAAATGGCGGCGCGGGGTGCAACAGTTTAGTCCCTCGAGAAAAATTGGCGAATGTTGGAACCGTGCCGAGGTACTTGTTGCAGCTTCCATTGGGATTCTTCTCGCAGTCTCTAGCCCTATTTGCATCCCTCCATTCCTCCGGTTATAGCTTTTTATTCCCCCACGTGATAACGCCATTCTTCGACGATGGTCCTCCAAGGTCCAAGTATAAAGTTCTATGTCTGGTGGCCATCGACATCGCAATAGATGCAGATGGTCCAAAAAACGTCTCTATCTTCGAAGGCTCTCTAAATCCAAGAACCTTCATTTCTTCTCTCTTAGACTCATTGTTAGTAATACACGAACTGGGGTTAAGATCTGGTACCCAAACGAAGGGATGCACCTGCTATTTGCTGATGCACCTCGCGGAAACCGCTCCAAGTGCTCCCCAATTCGGCGGAATTGGAGAACACGTCGATTTTCCGGCCATTAGGCTCCTAGAGAGACTTTCCTCCCGCGAACGAGAGTTTCGCCAGAGCAGCTTTAAGGCCGCGTAACGAGGGCGAGTATTTACCCCCGAGAACTCCGAGACAATGGGTCCCATCTCGCTATTCTTTATTCGTTTCGCTTCCTCGGCCATTGCTATCGGCGCGACTCCTTTCGAAAGAGTCCCAGGAAGTTGCAGAAGTCCCTGGCTGCACTTCCGAATGTTCACAATGCATGGGTGGATATGAGGTGGCCTCGGGAGCTGGAGACACGAACGTCGATATTGGAACAGTCCTGATAGCGACATCAACCAAGTCCCCACATCACCGCTGCGACATCAGGTCGATCCTTCTAGGAGTTCCTATCTATGTCTCTGTTCCCTTGAAACCTACCGAAGGACTCCAATTAAAGGATCAGAGTTGGGTGGAAATTTCGATCGAGGATCCAACACCCCCAGAGAAGTGTTCAAGGCATCCACCATAGGGATGCTCCACGTGGATATCCTCCCCATGGGTCTTGATGGAACCCAAGGTGCACGCTGGTTGCACTTCCGAATGTTCACAATGCATGGGTGGATATGAAGTGGCCTCGGGAGCTGGAGACACGAACGTCGATATTGGAACAGTCCTGACAGCGACATCAACCAAGTCCCCACATCCCCGCTGCGACATCAGGTCGATCCTTCTAGGAGTTCCTATCTATGTCTCTGTTCCCTTGAAACCTACCGAAGGACTCCAATTAAAGGATCAGAGTTGGGTGG
Organism: Orussus abietinus; assembly: GCF_000612105.2. NCBI lineage: Eukaryota > Metazoa > Arthropoda > Insecta > Hymenoptera > Orussidae > Orussus > Orussus abietinus. The sequence goes on from NW_019394244.1 coordinate 936,294, forward strand.
AAATTTCGATCGAGGATCCAACACCCCCAGAGAAGTGTTCAAGGGATCCACCATAGGGATGCTCCACGTGGATATCCTCCCCATGGGTCTTGATGGAACCCAAGGTGCACGCTGGCTGCACTTCCGAATGTTCACAATGCATGGGTGGATATGAGGTGGCCTAGGGAGCTGGAGACACGAACGTCGATATTGGGACATCCCTGACAGCGACATCAACCAAGTCCCCACATCACCGCTGCGACATCAGGTCGATCCTTCTAGGAGTTCCCATCTATGTCTCTGTTCCCTTGAAACCTACCGAAGGACTCCAATTAAAGGATCAGAGTTGGGTGGAAATTTCGATCGAGGATCCAACACCCCCAGAGAAGTGTTCAAGGCATCCACCATAGGGATGCTCCACGTGGATATCCTCCCCATGGGTCTTGATGGAACCCAAGGTGCAATCCAGTCCACCCTCCCGGGGCATGCAGAGCGTGTTTATCCAGCGGAGTTCCTCCAGGAACATTCAACGACCCTAGCTTGGGCTGATCGAGAGGGTGAATTATTTAAAAAGCAGTTCGCCCTCTTTAAGGCGCATTCCGCCATTCCTTGGCCGTCGGCGGGGATGCCGAGGGGGGCCTTGGATGCGGCTCCATTCATGCTTATTTCAAGCTCATTGTGCACCCGGGGCATTCAGCCTTTGACTCTTGCCGAGCTACAGCAGGCGAGGCCGTGTGTCGCTCGGGACGTGGTCGTCGTTTCTTTTTCCTTTCCATTTTGCCCCCAGACCGGACTCGCCCTAATGGCGACCGGACGATGACGTCTGTTGCTGGGACTCTCGAATCTCGGCCGGCTTCGTTAACTATCTCGCCGACCTGGCAGCAGTGCCATTCAGCCATGGGGTTTGGCAACTCCACCCAAAAGAACTCCTTTGACGCTGTTCTCTAACTCCTGGAGAGTACTCTCCCTGCGACCCCACCAAGCATCTGCAAAAACCAGTACCCTGTCGGATTATTCACTCTTACAGGGTTCTGGATGTTGGAGCGAGTATAGCTGGACCTCCAAACTTTGGATCTGGGATGGGATTTCAATCTTAAACCATTTAATTTCCTGGTGCTCCTCGACCCACCTTCGTGGGCCCTTCTCCGGTCGGTCTGCGCGAAGTGGGTGGTGGTGTGTGGCGATGGACGAAAGGGAAGTTCCCCGCCATCCCGGTAGTTCGCGAAGGACGGAAGCGAACTGCAAACATTTCCAACTGGGTCGTAGTTATTTCCGTCTTGGAGGAAGCCGAGGGGAAAAAAAAGGGCGCGAGATACTTAGTCGTCGGCGTTTTATTGGGCCCCTGGCAAACGGGAAGCTTCGGCACGACCAGTAACGAGGGTCCTCTTCCGTTTATCAGGAAATTGCAGAAGCAGAGGGAGAGGCTGTGTCGGTTCGTGTACAACCAGGTCCTGACGGCGGAGTGCACCCAGCTGAACGGCACCTGGCCGGACTCGAATGACCCCCGCTGGAGCAGCGGAGAGTACGCCGAGCTCATCCCCGATTGGTTCCCCACGAACGCCACCAACGCCTCCGCTTCCGTTAACGTCACCTCTCCTACGATCCAGGGTTCGTAATGTCGGACAATTTCCGCCACCCTTTTTCTTCCGGCCTCTAGAAAAAGGCGCCAGATCCTGCGAAGAGGAAGGATTCGATCGCTATCGATGAGTCCGGGGTGGTGGAGTGAGATGTTCCAGGTGGAGCTGAGCAGGGAATTATCAGCACGGCATCGATTTATCGGAAAAGTCCATCGTTACGCGAACGCCAATAATTGGTCTCGACAAGTTGCCGAAGTCTTGATTTTCTTTTTCTGGATCTAGAGGAGGCGCTGCAGCCGGTTTTGCCGCCGTTCGAGTTATGGCAGACCGTCCTGATCGCATTGGGGCTGGCGATCTGTATAGTCCTGACGGTCGGGGGGAACATCCTGGTGCTGCTGGCTTTCATTGTTGACAGGACCATCCGACAGCCGAGTAATTACTTCATCGCCTCTCTGGCTGCGACCGACATGCTCATAGGTAACCGATGTTGGGTTATTCGAGAAAATGCGGTAGATGGATCGACCGGAAACAGGGTATTTATTGTTAATCATGACGCTCGTCGTTTGCAGGTACGGTATCGATGCCGTTCTACACGGTTTACGTGCTGATGGGGTATTGGGATCTGGGAGCCCTGCTCTGCGACCTCTGGCTCTCCGTGGACTACACGGTCTGCTTGGTGTCTCAATACACGGTGCTGCTGATCACGGTGGACCGTTTTTGCTCGGTCAAGATTGCCGCAAAGTACCGGAGCTGGCGGACGAAGAACCGAGTGATCTACATGGTGACCATCACGTGGATCATCCCCGCTCTGCTGTTCTTCATCAGCATCTTCGGCTGGGAGCACTTCGTGGGGTACAGAGACCTGGCCCCTGGTCAGTGCGCTGTTCAGTTTCTGAAGGAGCCAGTATTCAACACTGCCCTGATCATCGGATACTACTGGACGACGCTGATCGTCCTGTTCATCCTGTACGGCGGCATCTATAAAACGGCGTACGATATGCAGAAGAAAAGCGAAGCCAAACAGAGGAAGATGCAGTCCATGGTGGCGCTAAGCGCAGGCGCGATGTCCGGCATGGCTGGTCGCGCCGCTGGCATTGGCATCTCTAAAACCCAGAGTACCTTGCTAAGCCAGGACAAGCCCAAGGTAACAACGACCACATCAGGGAGCGCCAACCTACAGCCGCCAGCGAATGACGGAGGCACCAGCGGCGAATCCGCTTCCGGGCAGAAGTCGTCGAAGGGAAGTTCCGGCTCCAACCAAACCGGAGACACCGGAGGAAAGCAGACCACGGGGACAACAGCGGAGACAGAGAAGTCGGAGAGGTCCAGCAGTCCAGCGTTCGACTCCGACGAGGACAGCACGGTTGCTCCGACTCAGCAAGCCAGCAGCATCAGGAAGAGGTCCTCGCTTGCTGGGCTAGTGGCCCAGTCCGGAGCTCTGCAGGTTTTCACCACCAACGGAAGGATCAACGGCATCACCCCCGTGAAGGTGGCGATGAATCTCCCGGTGAAGAAGATCTCACCCACCACCCCAACGAGCGAGGTCGTCGCGTCCACGAAGGCCCAAGCACTGCCCAAGATTCAGGAGCAAAGTCTCCTGGACACCGACAATCCCGTGGAGCCGGACAGGTCCAGCAGTACCTTGACCCCGGAACAATCCCTGAAGTCTAACGACGCAGATTCCAAAACCACCGAGGCGACTCCTTCTGGGCAAGGCAAGTGCCCAACCGCGAGTTCCCAGTCCAGTGGCCAGCAGAACATCATCCCGCCTCCCTCTCAGTTCCAGAGCAGTCCGCCGATATCCGAGAGCCCCTCCACGTCCTCCTCCACCGATAGACCCAAATCCCTGGTGGTGTCTGCCCATGGCCAAGCCACTTACGACATTCTAACCGGCCTGGATGGTGCCGATCTGCGGTACATGGACGAGAGCTCCGTGATCGTCCCCAGCCCGTCCTACGAAAGTCCTCCATCCTCCTTCTCCTGCAGCCTCGCCAACCCTCTCTCCACGGCTCCGTCGTCGCCTATCCTAGGGAACGTCGCGACGTCCGCGACCAACACCAGCCTGCTCCAAGCCGCACTCATCAGAGCGACTGCCCAGCAAGCTGGGACCACCCTTCCGCCACAAAGCCAGCTTCCAGCCATGATCAACGCGTCCAGCCAAACTCATCCACCCCGTGTGTTCATCACCCATCAGACCCACGCCGCCTCGCAGACCTCACCCACTGTCAGCAAAGTGAACACCGAAGTCACTCTGCTGAAGGTCGAAGACCCTAAGGTCCAGCCAGTGACCACAGTCGTCGCTGCCACTCCTGTGGAGTCCTCCAACAGCTTCTCCGATCAACCAAAGCCTAATGTTCCGCCGCAGAACTCATCTTCCAGCAGCGCTGTGCCAACCATCTCGGGAACCACCAGTGGCGACACGAAGAGACAGTCCAAGAAGAAGGATGCCGATGTGGAGGGCGGATCTAGGAGGGACTTTGTCAAGTCTATCGGGAAACGGCTGAAGGCCAAGACCCAGAGGAAGGATCCAACCATGGGCAGGCAGAAGTCCAAGACCGAGAACAGGGCCCGCAAGGCTTTTCGCACCATTTCCTTCATCCTGGGTGCCTTTGTTGCCTGCTGGACTCCTTATCATATCCTTGCTCTCGTTGAGGGGTTTTGCGCTAACCCACCGTGCATCAATGGACATATTTACATGTTCTCGTACTTTCTTTGCTACGCCAATAGTCCTATGAACCCTTTTTGCTACGCGCTTGCTAATCAGCAGTTCAAGAAGACCTTCACCAGGATTCTCAAAGGGGATCTGCACATGACGTAAGCTGATGATGGCGCTGTCATGTTCCACTGGCTATACACTGATGACGAAGAAGACTTCGACTCGAGTACTCTTTTTGGGCCTCCATTAACACATTGTTCGACTTGCGCGATGAATCTATGGCGAGACCGGACAATAATTTATTCGATCGTGCTGTTCAGGCCAAATGTTTTTCACTGTTGAGGGGGTGTTCGTCTTCGAGAGTCCTAAAAAAGGTGTCCCAAATGATTTTTCTGTAGATAACAAAAGTATTATAACTTGTTGATAAATTCGTCGGACGGTTTCACATTTTCATTGAAAAGTAATTTAATCAGACAATTTTGATGGTCGTTTCTGTCGCGCCTAGTCAAGTATCTTGATCACGATTCCCGAAATTTCGGAAAAGAGGAAAAAGAGTCAATATCAAATGTAGAATGGGAAAAATCAATTCTTTGTTCCCGGAAATAAACGAATACCCCCTTAATCGGAGCGCTGCGGTATACAATACCAACGCTTGGTAGATTGCATTATCCTTGTACATAAAACAGCATGCTGGTACTGTGTGGGACCCAACCGAGTGTAAATAGTGTATATGTGTGAATATTTGCTAATTTATATATACACATATTTGCGCGCATCGAATGCATCGACCGCAGAGCAAAGTATTAGGTCGATGCAAAAGTAATGCCGTCATTTTACACGTTACGTTAGGTGTTAAAAACGTCATTACTTATTCCGCGACCTAATAGAACACACACGTAGCGGTAGGAGACCAACAGAGTATCGAGATAATAATTACTGACCGAGTTATCTCGGCGACTAAGTGTAAAGGTTTAGGGAAGCTTCGCCAAAGAACTTAAGGTGAAGTGAAGCTTCTATAAAAAAAATCAGTCGATTCGGATGTGACAGATTTTCGAATATCGCGACGTGTCTCACTTCACCTTAAAATTAGCGGGTAGATCTAGAGAGCAATAAGCGATGTTTGCAATAGCCTTAAGTGTACATTGTTATCAGTAGAGCCGCTACCAACGTGGTGCTCACCACGAAAGGCACAAAGTGAAATGGACGAATGGAATCGGTATAATGATTTAGGATGATAGCATCCACACCGTTGATTAGGGAACGTGATTAAAAAATTACTAATCAGATATCATTTTAGAATTCCGTGGAGTACAAACGTATCTGTATGGAGTATACTAAACTCTGCCGAGTTTCCTGATCGAACTCAATGATTGCCCTAATTTTGGCATTCAAATCAACCAATGACGCGTCTTCGCAACAATGCAAAATTTTTTTTGCGGCTCCACTTGTGTGGGAAAAAAATTCGTATGAACTCTAGAATCGGAAACTCGACGACTGCGAAATTGACAGTTTCAAATCAACCAATGACGCGTCTTCGCAACAATGCAAAATTCTTTTTGCGGCTCCACTTGTGTGGGAAAAAAATTCGTATGAACTCTAGAATCGGATCCTTGACCAAAAGACGTGGAAATTTGATGGCTGCGAAATTGACAGTTTCAAATCAACCAATGACGCGTCTTCGCAACAATGGTAAATTCTTTTTGCGGCTCCACTTGTGTGGGAAAAAAATTCATATGAATTCTAGAATTGGAAACTCAACGACTGCGAAATTGACAGTTTCAAATAAACCAATGACGCGTCTTCGCAACAATGCAAAATTCTTTTTGCGGCTCCACTTGTGTGGGAAAAAAATCCTTATGAACTCTAGAATCGGAAACTCGACGACTGCGAAATTGACAGTTTCCAATCAACTAATGACGCGTCTTCGCAACAATGGAAAATTCTTTTTGCGGCTCTACTTGTGTGGGAAAAAAAATCCTTATGAACTCTAGAATCGGATCCTTGGCCAGAAGACGTCGCGGTGTGGATGTCTGATCACCGTGGCAAGTTGTGTCGTGTGTATGTGTTCTAGACTGTTGGGTGTCTGTTGAATGAAGCCTCGGAAGCTGTGAAAGATGTGCGTCGATGTATGGTCAAAGTCTGGACAAGGGAAAAGGCCAGGGTGAGCGCCCAACCGACACCATCAGCTCCGTTGGTGGAGGCGCAGGGCCCAGCCTCTTTCATCTATCCACCGCGCATAAGTTTTACGCTTAATCTGACTCCACTTGAGCACGATGAATCGATACTAGCTACGAGAGAGATGACAAGAGGCAAACCGAGGGACAACAACGTCCTCGAGGTAGAACGAGACCAGAGGGTGGAGGGTAGGCTAGGGTGGTCCATGGTCCCATCTTTCACGGACTATTAATGGATTCGGCTAGGTTCTCTTCAAAAGATATTCAAATCCGAGGGCCGCCGATATTATCCTGCCCGTGGATCGCTTTAGAGCTTTAATTTAAGCTCCGGAAGGACGCCTCGAGAAGCTCGGCGAACTCAAAGCTCGTGGTTCAGGGAGAGCATTTTTTATATTTCTAAAGAAAAAGGAAGCTACCCTTCCCCGATAATCATAGCCGGTCGCTTTTCTTACTCTGCTTGCAAGCGAGGATTAATCTTGGAAGGACTTCACCCAGGATTTGCAAGGGTTAGATGCTGAAGGAGTCTTTCTGACGGGTTACCTAGAAGGATGTTAGGGAGTCTTTATGCTTTGTTGTCTAACAAAATTGTTCATTTTTCTTCGTTACGGGCCATTTTGAAGCGCGGATCTCGATCTGATTTGGTCACAATCGCGCTTTAATTGATAAATTTCATATCTCAATTTCATTGTGTGATTTGCAAGGGTTAAATGGTGAAGGGGTCTTTCCTGACGGGTTATCTAGAAGGATGTTGGGGAGTCTTTATGCTTTGTTGTCTAACAAAATTGTTAATTTTTTTTTTCTTATGGGCCACGTCGAAGCGCAGATCTCGATCTAACGATTTGGTCACAATCGCGCTTTAATTGATAAATTTCATATCTCCGTTTCATTGTGTGATTTGCAAGGGTTATCTAGAAGGTGTCGGGGACTTTTTATACTTTGTTGTCTAACAAAATTGTTATTGTAATAAAATTGCGCAGATCTCGATCTAACGATTTGGTCACAATCGCGCTTTAATTGATAATTTTCATATCTCCGTTTCATTGTGTGATTTGCAAGAGTTATCTAGAAAGATGTCGGGGAGTTTTTATGCTTTGTTGTCTAACAAAATTGTTATTGTAATAAAATTGCGCAGATCTCGATCTAACGATTTGGTCACAATCGCGCTTCAAATAATAATTTTCATATCTCCGTTTCATTGTGTGATTTGCAAGGGTTATCTAGAAGGATGTTAGGGAATTTTTATGCTTTGTTGTCTAACAAAATTGTTATTGTAATAAAATTGCGCAGATCTCGATCTAACAATTTTGTCACAATGGCACTTTAATTGATAATTTTCATATCTCCGTTTCATCGTGTCAATGGAGATTGTCCAGAACGAGTCGGAACTTTCGAAACCTATTTTGCATAGTGTACCAATGTTATACTCCTTTTTTTGCAGAGATGCAAAAATGTCTCGTGCTAAAGGTTGCAAATCGGGACACTCGACAGGGTTGTCTTCCAGCACGAGAAACTCCGTACGCTTATTGTACATACTTGTACATACGCGTAGGATCGTCCGATGTCAAAAGCAAAAATTGTAACGAGGTCGGCACGTACATAGAGTAAATATATACGGACATATACATAGGGTAGAGAGAGAAAGATTCAAATAAACCCGTAGGGGATTTAGTTTAACGCAGTTTTAGGACTCTAGAAGGCGAAGAAGAGGACGAGCGGTGCCTAGATAATACATAAAGATAATACATAGGTAGCCATCGATTATCAACATTGTACATTGTTTTTCATGTGGCAACGCTTACCCCATAGAGTCTCTGTTAAAAGTGTTACGAAGCAATCTCCTCGAATAAAGAATACGTTCTCCTCATCAGCATCCATTTCTTTATCTGGGTCTTTTTTTACTCTGATAAGAATATCATCTATTTATCTATGTCACCTAGAGGTAACTTGTACCTGAACCACAATTATCATTTTTGTTACCTCTTGGTTAGAGTTACCAAGAGAATCGAGTACTCTTCATTTCCCGCAGAGAGGAACAAAGACACCGATAGGTTTTTTTATACTCGTTATCAAATGTAGGTGCATCTGCGGGTGTTATCACAGGATGCAAATACAGGTGCAGGAGATATTTTTCGTGGAAAATCCTGTTTCCGGGTAAAGATGGGATCGTGTAAAGAACCACAGAAAGCTTAGATAATAAAGAGGAAATTCATAGCACCTGTTTTCTTATCGGTTGTGACGACAACACCTAATTTATGTAACAGTTAGGTTATCAGAAAGGTAACGTAGATACCTGTCGAGTAACCTGGTTTGGGTCTTTTCAAGTGAGGATGAGTTTCTAAGCGCCGCCGCTAGATGACGCCGTTCCCATGGAAACTGAAATATCTACAATCGATCTCTGTAACTCTGATATGAATTACGAAATGATCTAACAAAAATCACTAATTATAAATTCCAACTGTCGAGGCTGCAAGCTATTTCCAATTGTTTATCATTTATTTAACGCGACATTGAACATATTGCAATGTTGTTACGAGATTTATCTTTGTTTCCGTGTTTGAGAAAATGTCGCATTCGTATTTTCAGAGCATGGTAATATTTCAAATATTAAGAACTCGCATGTTAAACTTGATTATCGTTATTCTAGAATTCCCTAGGGTCGATCTACCAGCAGAAGGCGTTCGTTGTTACTAGATTCATCTTTGTTTTCGTGTTTAGGAAAATGTCGCATTTGTATTTTCAAATAATATTTCAAATATTAAGAACTTGCATGTTAAACTTGATTATCGTTATTCTAGAATTCCCTAGGGTCAATCTCCCAGCAGAGGGCGTTCGTTGTTTCCGTATTTGAAAAAATATCGCATTCGTATTTTCAAACCTACCATGTATTTAAAGCATGTTAATATTTCAAATATCAAAATTCTCGCATATTAAAATTCATTATCGTTATTCCAGAATTCCCTAGGGTCGATCTACCGGCAGAGGGCGTTCGTTGTTTCCGTATTTGAAAAAATATCGCATTCGTATTTTCAAACCTACCATGTATTTAAAGCATGTTAATATTTCAAATATTAAAATTCTCGCATGTTAAAATTCATTATCGTAATTCTAGAATTCCCTAGGGTCGATCTACCGGCAGAGGGCGTTCGACCAATAGGGACGAAGGATCTACAGCCGCGCTGGGGAGGGTGGGGAGGGGGCCGTGCGTCCCCGCGATACGCGCCGCGGATCCGCGCGTCAGTCGGTGCGTGCGAGCGGACCAGGCCGGTCGTTCTTTCGTCCGCCTTCTCTCGTTCGCGCGGCGCCTCGCGTTCCGGCTACCCCGGCTGCAGACGGCGGCGCGACATCGACGGGGGTGCGTCGACGCGGTCGGACCTTCCCCTGGTGCCGAGGAGCAGTTTCCCCTGGACCTCCCGAGGGTGGTCCGTTCGACTTCCCACTCCATCTACGTCTTTGAATTAATCCAACTTCCCAAGGTACAGATTTCACTCGGACTTTAACACATTTAATGAGAATAAAATAAATATTATATTGTAAAATAAATATTTTTGTCTTTCGGAGCATTTCCCCTAGTGGGTTAAAGTTATATGGAGATTAAATGTTAATGTTCCTCGAGCATATTATAAAAATGTTAAAATCTCTGCTAACGTCGGTAAAGTAGAATATTATTAAGGTCGTTTCCTCGTCCCAGTTTGCGAAATGTTTTTGTTTCTGCTAAGCCGATCAACAAACAATGCGATCCCGATAACGAAGTTAATGCTGACTCGGAGAAATATCGAGTGATCGAAACATTGAATTTCCAAAACATGCCGGACGGTCGTCGAGTCAATGCCCGGAATGCTTCCAAAAATTCGGAGCATTGATCTTTCGCCATAATAATTCGCCTTTGTCATAATTACACACGTTCGAGTACCCCTTATTACGCACTTTCCGAGTCTCGTACATTAACGCGTGTTTTTTTACGAAAACATGGAAGGAACATTTTCATATTCCCTGAAAGAAACATTTCTTTTTAAACATTAACACGGGGCGTTACAATGTCGGGCGATGCATGCGTGGCATTTAAATAATCGATGTTTCATCGACCTCGCTCGATTCTTAACTCGGGGAAATAATTTACAGTACGTTCTTGCGAGATTTACGAGGACGATTAATTGCCTCACCGGGGATTTGTTTAGAATCGTTTGCTTGTCAACAATGGTCGTCTCTTTGCTTGCGGTTTACGAGGCGGGCTCGGGTAGAAATATTTTTCGAGTCGTAAAATCGAAAGTCAACGGATAATTTCTCTTTCTTCGGTGGCGAACACGAGTTAAGGTCTATTTTAAAAAATTCCCACTTGTGGGAATGCGAGTGCTTTGTTTATATATGCCCATAATTATGAAAGTGGTCTAAGTCGAAATGAAAAAAAAAATGAGTTTATCAGTTATTTCACGCCATATTATTTCAAAGGAATAATTTCTCTTTCTTCGGTGGCGAACGCGAGCTAAGGTCTATTTTAAAAAATTCCCATTTGTCGGAATGCGAGTGCTTTGTTTATATGTGCCCATAATTATGAAAGTGGTCTAAGTCGAAATGAAAAAAAAAATGAGTTTATCAGTTATTTCACGCCATATTATTTCAAAGGAATAATTTCTCTTTCTTCGGTGGCGAACGCGAGCTAAGGTCTATTTTAAAAAATTCACACTTGTGGGAATGCGAGTACTTTGTTTATATGTGCCCATAATTATGAAAGTGGTCTAAGTCAAAATGAAAAAAAAAAAATGAATATCAGTTATTTCACGCCATATTATTTCTAACGAAATTAATTCAATGTAATTTCGAAACAAAAAATATATGACTTAGACCACTTTCATAATTATGGGCACATATGTATATGTGTTATAATATTGTCTTTATAATTATTGTAGGAAAATAACAGGTGGAGTATGCCATTTGGTACAATACCCAATATAATTCGACCCAGCTCTCAATATAAAAACCAACGTCGACAACGTAGGCATTTAGGAAAATCTTCTTTATCGACGTCGATCAAGTTAATCGACGTGTTTCACTTCACCTTAACCGGTCGATTGGCAGTCAATCGTTAAGTACTCGATGACACCCGCCGAATAGACGCCCCAGGTCGTTCTACATATTTATAACTCGCACTTTTGTCTACCCGGAATAAATTTGAATCCGGATGAACACCTGACGGCCACTCGGGATCCATGCTCGATCTCACCTGTCCGATCGTCTCTGGATCCCGTACCGAGGAAAAGAATTCTCATCGTAGAAATATTTCTTTAAGTAGTACCAAGGAAATATGGTTATAAATCTGTGCCGGTCATGGTGTACATTTATTAGAACATTTATTGCAAAATTATTCTGTACATTTATTAGAACATTTATTACAAAATTATTCTGTACATTTATTAGAACATTTATTACAAA